>NC_142931.1:31046956-31306956 GCF_046866305.1 Octopus bimaculoides
TGATGATCATGGCAGTGATGATGATAATGATGATATATATAATAATTTATGTGTTTGTGTGCATATTTTTATACATATAGCCAGAGAAAAGGAGAGGGAGAGGAAAGGAGGGTGATAAGTATTAGGTGATGAAGAGAGAGAAATGAAGAGAGAGAGAGAGAGAGAGAGAGAGAGAGAGAGAGAGAGAGAGAGTGAGAGAGAGAGAGAGAGAGAGATTGAAGCACAGTAAACGATAGATTTTCTTGCCTGATTATCTTGTATGATTACCAGTATGGAAATTGGTGAAAAGGTTGGTGTGAAGCAACTGATAAAAAAAATATCATTCTGTGTATTCTAATGATAAGTTTCAACAATTACTACAAGAGAGTAGCAACTTTATGGATAGTAATGAAATTTACATAAATATTTGTTATTTCTTCCACAAATTCAATCTTGAGGCCTCACAAAGCAACGGTAGAATCTTGCAATATCAACAAAAAAAAATCCTCAATGTTTAATCTTGATAAATGTGTAAGATGCCTTTCTCTTGCTCTGTTGAGTAAAGCTAAATGCTAAACATTTCCAAAACTGTGGAAAAATCATTTCAATTTGCATTAATCTATTTCTTTTTTTTTTTCAATTTTGTTCACCTTTATTTTCGACTGTTTACTGATGCTAGTGAAGTGAAGCAGAGCATACTGAAGATTATAATTCTATAATTTTTTTCATTCTTTTACTGATTCCATTCATTGAACAGTGGCTATGTTGGGGCACCATCTTTTACAGCATAGTTAGTTATATAAACCCTTGCTTGCTGGCTATACTTATTTTTTAGATACTAAAAGCATTAAAGGTAATGTTGACTAGGATGGGATTTGAAACAAAGAATGTAAAAGTATTCAATTAATTAAATATCATTTGGTCCTTTCTTCAACACTCTACAACTCTGCCAGCCATCAATCTGTAAGATAATCTTCATACATTTCAGCTATACTACATGTTTATAACAGTGCATAAATAAAAGAAATATTCCAAAACATTGAAGTTTACAACCTAAATTTGTACACTTGAGTATTTGTCAGCTGGAAATTCAAATATTGTTTTCATGCTCTTGAAGCATATCTTTATTTTGTATGATTGAATATTTAATTTTCCAACAAGGTGAAATGAAATAAACAAACTAATATTTTTTTAAAAACTGTATTGAAGCAAAGTAATTTCTTTTTTGCCCAGCTCATGGATAATATCAATTTACATTTTAAAGTCAATTTCTAAATACTGGCATGGGTTAGATAGGTCTAACCTTCCTGTCTCCATCTAGCTACAGAAACTATTTATAAAATTAAACTATAACTTGAAACTGCAAGATTTACTACCATAGGTTCAGTCTGAAAAAATATTTTTGTACAAGTAATAAACTGTTAGAATAAAAGTTTTTTTTTCACTCAGAGAGAAAGGGCAGATTGAAAATGTGTGTGAACAGTAATGCTGCATGTTAGTGAAATATGAGTCTTGAATGCAGAAAATTTCCAAAGACTAGAAAGGAAGGAGCCAAACATGCTCTGGTAGATGTGTAAAGTCAGTGTGTATGAATACCATAGTACAAATGAGCTGAGAGAAAACTGAGTATAAGAGGAATGAAATGTTACATTCATGAGAGAAAACAGTGCTGATATTGGCATATGATACCTATACCAGTGCAATCTTACATGTATATGATGCATATAAATTATTACTGCTGCATAAAAAAAGTATCGGGAATTTCAAATTAATGGAACATAAAGAACAGGGAGGCCAAGAAAGAATTATAATGCAGTAGTGAAAGCTGAGCTGAAGATACTGAATATTAAAGAGGAAATTATAAAGGACCATACTGATTGGTGATGTGATGCTTCAGAAGACTCAGTCACCTACATCAAAATGTATCCTGACATGACATTTGTGTTTACAGACTAGGATATTTCTGTACTCTTTCAAGTATACATTTTGCTGCTCCCTTCACACTCTTTCAGTCATTTGATTCATCATCACCCTGTTGTTACTTCCTTCATCAATCCTCTTTCACTCCTCCACTATGCCTATGTATGCAAGACAGCAGTGGTACTCTACATTCCTCTGACTCTCTCACACTTCATTAGGCCTACTTATTGAAGACAACATTGATCTGTCATCATACCTTCTCTAGGTTGATGTATAAGAGACTACATTGGGCTACCCATATGCCCCTACGTTTCATTCTCTTTAGTGCATCTCCCTTACACTCTTTGCTCTTCTCTACTGCCAGCCATAACATCCTCCTCCTCCCTCCATCCCTCCCACAGTTTGTTATTATTACTAGCCATCACCTAATCTTTATCCCATTATGCATCTGTATCTTTCTCCATCTCCACTATTCTAAATAACCTTGTTGGTTATATCACTCTATTACTTTTTCCTTATTCCCAGCCATCGAAACCCTACTAACATCATTACTCTCTCTCTTTTCTAATCTCATTCTTTGTCATTTGAGTCCTTTGTCACTTTGTCACTTGATGCTGTAGGTTATTGCATTCTCTTGTGCTTACCTACTTCTTTCATACATTTCTAATACGATTGCTGGCATGATTCCCCCTATTTTCCTTCCTTTGTCTGCACACCTGAAATCTGAATACCATCTAGATTGTCCTGTGTAAAAGACACCAAACCACCTGTACTAGTGTTAGCTGACAACTCATGCTCCTTCAAAGTGGCAAGTATGTAAGACTTGCCACTCTTGCTGGTGCCACAAAATATACCTAATATACCTTGTAAAGCAGTTTACAAATTGAAAAGAGAATGTACATCATTCTGAGATCCTTTTAATTCAACCTCTTTCGTGTTGGTAGAAAAGAAAACATTCTTAGTACATACAGTAAACTGGCTGGCAATAGGAAGAGCATCCAGCCATTAAAACCAAGCCAAATGACTTGCACAAGCGTCCATCTATGGAGCCACAAAACTCAATAGGAGTTGGTTCTGGCCATAACAACCCCTCCAACACATGAGAGCATAGAAAGCAGACAT
Source organism: Octopus bimaculoides (assembly GCF_046866305.1). Lineage (NCBI taxonomy): Eukaryota > Metazoa > Mollusca > Cephalopoda > Octopoda > Octopodidae > Octopus > Octopus bimaculoides. Next base: position 31,049,978 of record NC_142931.1, read on the forward strand.
AAAAACGATGATGATTATCATACATCCCCCCACCAGATATATATTTTTCACTTTATGCAATATACTCACATGAAATAAAACAAGCTAGAAACTGGCTCAATCGTCAGGGATAAGCATTTACAAAACATGTGCACACCATTCAGTTAGTAATGACACTTAGTGAAGGTAGGATTCATACTGCTTTCATGACATCTATGTTGTATGTAATATGAAGCTGAACTCATGGAATGTAGATTAAGTTTGATAAGTGGAGAAAATTGTGCCTACCATGAATACTAACTGAATTATATTCTGAATTCTATATATTAAATCATCACTTCTATATTTGAAACAGAAATCATTTGTACTTTATAATTAGTATATATCATTTTATTTTGGGTAGACACTACCTACTTTGTCTATTCAAACAAATCCCTGGAACCAGTTCAAGTACATGGCTCAACAAGAGATTATTATTTCTCTACAGTAGGCCAATTTATTCAAACATAAAATTAATTAAAGCAATTACTAAACAATTAAGTTCTTAATTGCTTCAAAACGTAATCTAAAAACACAAATTAATTATCACAGATTCATTTAACTACATCTTGTTTAATAAAATATTTCTCCTTTAACATTTTAAGAGAAAAACATATTCAACATGAATGACAAAATATCATTTTGATTAAATTTTTCTGACTCGGGAGAATATTTCTCTTGCCAATTTTACACAAAATCAAAAGCAACAAAAAACAGATAAACAGAAAAACAAGCAAACTTCTTCATAAAATTATTTTGATAAGACCTTAATATGACACAATTGTCTAGAGGTTAGTCAGCTATTAATTGCTGAGTACAAATAGAATCTGATGCCAATTTCATAAAAAAAGACTTGTTAAAAATTAGGAAAAATAAATGATGTAAGCCTGTTTAAACAAGTTCAGATAATTGAACCTGCTTCTTTTGCTCATTTTGTCAGGAACAGTTCATGAGATGGTATAGAACTAGATACTGTTTTATCACTGAGAGCCTCAGTGGTCACTCACCTTTCTAGAAATACAACCAAATATTCTTTCAGTAATATCCTATTAGTTAAAAGTAGGATACTTTGGATAATGTAACCCAAAATATATTGTATCTGAAAATATATCTGAAACTAGCTCAATCATTGGGGATAAGCATTTGCAAACATGTGCACACTTCTCAGTCGGTAATGAGACTAAGTGAAGGCAGGATTCAAACTGCTTTCATGACATCTATGTTCTGTGTAATATGGAGATGAAATGACTGGTTCACTTTTCATCAGTGCTGCCTTGATTGTCATATCATCCTGTATCATTGGAATGGAGGGTTGCTCAAAAGCTTTAGGGAAGTATCACCATCTTCCTTCAAACTTAAGCACAAGGCCTGGAATTTGAGGAACAGGGCTTAGTTAATTAAATTGATACTTAAGCAGAAGGCTTGGAATTTGAGGAACAGAGCTTAATTAATTAGTTTAATACTTGAGCACAAGGCCTGGAATTTGAGGAACAGGACATAGTTAATTAAATTAACCCTAATACTTGATTGGTGCTTTATTTTATCAACCTCAGAAGGATGAAATGCAAAGTTATTCATGGTAACATTCAAATTCAAAACATAAACTGCTGGAAGAAATACCAAAGGGTATCTTATCTAAACTTCTAACAATTCTGTCAGTGCCACAGCCTTATAACATGATAATATATAAAAAGTGAACTAGCATGAGTGAATTTTATTAATAAATATATCTGTCCAGTCATTAAAAAAAAAACCTCAAGGTATTTGCTGCAAATTATAGATAAATCCTTCTCTTTGGTGCTAGAAATATTACACTCTGATAATGATCCACAACTCCTCAAAAGGAAATGATAGGTACAGTATGTCAATCTACCCACATTCAGAAGTATACCAATATTTTTGAAGGCATATGGCTAAGTGGTAAGACAACTAGCCTCTTTAATATAAGGTCATGGGTTCAATTATCACTCTGGGAAGTCTGTTGTATCTTTGGTTCAGGCACATAACATCCCATTGGTCCAGTCCTCTCAAATGGTAAAAATAAGCATTATGGCAGACAGAATGCATTGTCAGTATCACCTTAGCACAGCAGTATTAACAAGTCAATTGCACAGTAGAAAATATGCCTAGCAGTGAACTGCTATAATGTATCTTCATTCTTTATATCAACAACTAGGTAACTTCCAACAACTGAATCAGTAGAATATATAATAATGATTAAACGGTTTCAATGTTTTACAGGAATTGGCAACGTTATTAATTCATTGAGCCAGATAGAATTTGTTTTGGCTTTTGCTTTCTGTACTCAGAGATCAAATACTGCCATAACAAACTTTACTTTTTATCCTTTCAGGGTTAATAAAACAAAGTACCAGTCCAAGACAGAAGCTGGGTGGAATTGTTAGACCATCCCATGAGATAACTTGTAGTATTATTTATTCTGGAGCTTTGTATTCGGAGTTCGTGAGTTGTAGACTTAATCCATCGTCCAGTTTGATAATACCAACTGGTTTTTAGAAGCCTTTTATGATGATTACTCTATTATAATTATTTGGGGCTAGATTTTCAATTAGTAGATGACTTTACTCACCAGTTTTGGTGGCCCTAAAACAAATAATAATGGGTTACATGCACAGCTCATTTCTCTCTGACTAAATGATAAAACAAAACACTTTCCTCTGAATGAATCAAAACACTTAATTCAAAGTAGAAATAAAAATGTAGTCGGGGCTGGTTATTCATTGATAATTTCTATTTAAAATTTTATGATTGCCTTGTTAGTTTAAAGCACTGAACAACTACTTTGTTGAAAGCGTTTAGAAAGAGATTATGGGGAAACAAAAAAATAAAACCTATCTTCATTAACATTGGAGATGGTGGTGACAATGTCGTCACCATCATCATCATCATCATTTAATATCTTCATTGGGTAGGATCTCTGACAGGAAACTGACAAGATGTTGGGCTGTGTTGAGCTCCAATGTCATCTTTAGCATGGTTTCTACAGTTGGATGCCCTTCCTAATGCTAACCACTTACCAAAGTATACTGGGTATTTTTTACATATCACTGACATTAGTGAGGCTGCTATGATACGTACAACTTAGAAAAGAGCAGAGGGAAAAAATGGATAAAGCTTCTAACTAGGAGGAAGTAGTTAGGAGGGGAAGGTGAAAGTGACTGTTGAAAGACTAAAGTAGGATTGAGGGACAGGCACAGGTGTCTTGTTAAACTCACCGTGTGAGTTTGTTTTAAGACAGGTCAGCTTGATAAAACACTGGCTAAGAAAAACAATGGAAAATATTAGAAACTCAACCTCTATAATATAGACCAAAACTGAATACTCCATTATATATTGCTTATATAACTATGATGTTTAATCTCAGATCAGTGCTGATTCTGCATGTCTGTCAGCAAAAGTGTTCATCATTATCATCATCATCATCATTTAACATCCACTCTCCATGCTGGTATGGGTTAGATGATTTGACTGGAGCTGATAAGCTAGAGAACTGCACCAAGTTCCAGTCTGACTTGACATGGTTTCTATGGCTGGATGCTCTTCCTAATGCCAACCACTCTAGGAGTGTAATAGAAGCTTTCATGTGGTACTGGCATGGGTGACATTTACATATTTCCATCTTTTATTTAGGTACAAAATTTGTTTCTTTTATGGTTTAATTTAATTTTTTTTTAATTATTCTAGGCATTAGGGTGTGATTAAAGACAGTTCAAAAACTATTGTTAATAAGTTCAACAAATCTGCAGAACTTCCTGCATTTGGCTTGTCAACTTAAGTGGAGGCCACTGAAATGAATCTGTTAGTGAATGCATTCAATTTAATAAAACATACAGATTTCCCTTCTTCCTTTTCGGAAAATATAAAAGTGCATTTCATTGTATAATTTCAGTTAGGATATTGGAATAAACAGAAGGTTAAAGAAAATAGTTTAACATAAAAAATAAAAACAACACATGCTTGGTAAAGGCAACTAATAGATAACAAAGTGGGAAAACAGGTGGAAAATTTGACAGATCTAAGTGGGGAATGATAGCTCTCTGATATTGCTAGAGGCTTCAAAGAAGCAGTTCTATTTTCCTATAATTTTTGCTAATGCCCAACAATACTTTGAAAACTGAAATAGTTACTCATATAGTGTGCATAGTATGTCTCTTATTAACTATGAAGTATTGTGTAAATTGGGACAACAAATACCCCAGTATAAAATGCAACTTCCTGTCACTTTTCCCAATACTTGAATTACTTTTTCTTTTTCTTTTGGTGTTTATTTTTTATTTTATTTATTTAGTGGGTAGAGATGCTTTATAAGATTGATTGTCATTGCAACAAAATCTTGGACAGAATATATATTATCAGGAACCTGTAGGTAAGCTATAAATATTTTATTCTGTTCTGACATTAATAAAGTAAGTCACTTGCTTGTCTTAGTACTGTTGCCTTTCCCTCCTCCTCTGTTTCACACTCTCTTGCTCTCATTAATATTCTCTCTCTCTCTCTTACACACATATACACATATGCATATCTCAGGCCTATCAAACAAAATCGATAGTGGAAGCAACTCTTAAAGAATTTATTTACTATTGTACCTATAGCAATTGTGTGTTAAATGTCACTGATCCAGCTCAAAATTTTTGAGATACATAAATATACAAAATTCTTTCACTAAAGATATGAATACATAATGTTATTTTCAATTTGTTGTTGTAGTTGTTATTCTAGAATGAAATAACATTAATAATACATGAGTGATTCGATAAATAAAGGTAATCTAAATCTTTATAATTTGCATATATTTTAACAGACTACATTTAATTACTATTGTATCATAAAATTCACTAATCGGTGCCATTAAAGAAATTTTATTTCTCTCATAGATTTATGTTTGAGCAGTCAGTATTAATTGGCAAGAGATCTCTTCTCTTCAGGTTTATATCTTATTGCAGACATTATCCACTGACGAAATGACTGAGAAAGTGAAATCAAACTCTGTTTGTGGAGATGATGCACTTCATCAAAATGAGACATCACATTCATGTAAAATAAGATGGAAGTAAAAATGAGAAAATTAATGCAGTATAACTTGAGAACTATGAAAACACTTCTTTATCATCGGCTTCAGAAGTTTCTTAACTTTTTTCTTTCCATTCATTGATTTATAGAAGGGAATTGAATTTCATTTTATACATACAACATACAAAAAAGTATTTTATGTGTTTATATTTGTTTGCTTGCTTGCACATATGTATGTATATGTGTATATGTATGTATGTATGTATGTATGTATGTATGTATGTATGAGTGTATGTATTTATGTACAAACATACATACACACGTCTATACATATATCACATATATGTATATACACATATGTGTGTATGTATATATATATATATATATATATATATATATATATATATATATATATATATATATATATATATATATATATATATATATATATATGTACACACATGGATATGTATGTACATACACATACACACATATATACACACAAGAGAGTGGGTTTAGTGAGTGGAGAAATACATAAAGAAAGAAAAGAAGACTTAAAGAAAACAAAGGTAAGTCCAACAAAAAAGAAAACGATTATCAGTCTTTATAAAGAAATTTAAATCTTAAAATTTCTCTTCTGTTAATATCAGATCTTAAGCATCAAGACTTTGAAGGTTTCATTATATATTTCCACTGTTGCTTAAGCTTTACTTTTAAAGAATAATTTTCAGTTTCATTTCTTATAGGAAGCTGATAATTATAAATACATTTTTCTTTCATTGTTCACAATAGCATACACAAATTCACTTAATTTGCTTTAGAAAATATAGAAACCTACTTAAAAGTAGAAAGCGATGCAGAAGAGAAAAATAAAAAAATGATAAAAATAAAACCAGTAAGAATTGTGTAAATATATATTTTTGACTGTTGCAATATAAAGAATTTTGTTTCATGCAGTCATTTAAATGATATGTACTGGAATAAATTATTAAATGCCATACAGAGCAATGCAATAGTTGACAGATCACAACACAAAATACAGCTGTCTTAACTGAGACAGATCTATGATCAAAAGCATTCTAGTTGTGAAATTTCCAATCATTTTTCCAGGTTAGTGTGTATGTGTGCGTGTGTGTGTGTGTGTGTGTGTGTGTGTGTGTGTGTGTGTGTGTGTGTGTGCGTGTGTGTGTATAAACATCATCTTTACTTTTCCATGATTGAATATGTCAGACATAATTTGTCGAGGCAGATTTTCTATGATTGAATGTTCTTCCTGTTGCTAACCGTCATTTGTTTCCAAGCTTGGTAATATTTTCACTAGTCCTTTGGAGATAAAGAGCACAGTAGCTGGAATATGTTCTATGGAAGATGGCAAATGAATGACTCTACTTGTATGACTGATTCTTCGTCTTATAAATTAGCATTCAAAGTCAAGACAAGAAAACAGACGTACAAATGCTCCTGCAGATACACACACACACACACACACACACACACGTGTGTGCATGCATATCATCATCATCATCATCGTTTAGTGTCCGCTTTCCATGCTGGCATGGATTGGACAGACAGTTTTGACATCCAGCAGGCTAGCAGGGACCAATCTGGACTCTAACTGTCTGCTGTGGTATGGATTATATGACCAAATGCCCTTCCTAACACCAACCATTCAACAGACTGTGCTGGGTACTTTTTATGCACCACCAGCATAGGCGCATTTATGAAACAGTTGGACAGGTGTGCTAACACAGCACCAGCATGGTGTTTGTTTAGTGGCACCAGCACCTGAAGAACAAGCCTGTATGTGTAGAAGACAACTGTTTTACTTAGATTGACACATCTTATCAAGTACAGCAAATCGCCACATCTCCCAGTCCCTTGTCACTTCCTCATCATTATTTTTATATCTGCTTTGCATGTTGCTATGGGTTGGAATGGACTGAATAGGTCAGATGACCATATCTTGCTCCAGTGTTTCTACATGGCTTCTACAGCTTAACACCCCACTAATGTCACACTTTACAGAGTGTACTGGGTGCTTCTTTTTGTGATACTTTCACTAGGTTGCATTGTGACTCACATGACTAAAGAACTATTTTACTTGAAAAGTTAAATAGTAGATAGAGTGGTCATTTTATGCAAGTTGTTGAGAAGTTAATGTACAAAGTTAAGTCAAAAATTACATGCACTCTTGTTTCTGTGATATATCAAAACAAAAGCAGAGATAGGACAAACACACCATTTTCAACATCGTCTCCTTGCTTTAAGTTGCACTGCTTCCAGTGGTTCACAAGTTTGCTAAACTCATTAGGGAAGGTTTTTGGATGGTCATGCTGCTGTTTATGCACTGCTTCCTGAGCTTATTCAGTAGCAAATCACTGATGTAGAGAAGAATGCTTGAGTAACCCAAAGAAGTGATAAATAGAAGGGGCAAAATATGGACTGCATTCAGCATATTCTATCCACTCAAAACCCAATTTTTCAATGATTTCAACAGTGTGTGATATCATATGTGGGCATACATTGTCATTCAACATTATCACTTTATTTAACAATAGAACTAGGCAATCAGTGCAAAATGCTGGTTACAGTTTGTTGGCAAATTTTTAACTGTTACCCTCTTTTCCAGATAATGTTCTAGTAAAGGTCCTTTTGCATCCCCCAAGACGGTTAGATAACTTTCTCTGTTCAAAGTTGAGTCTTGCATTTCTTTTTCAGTAGTGATTCCGGGTGTTTCGAGTTCATATTCTGCCTTTTCGATTCTGTCTCAAAGTGATGGATCCAGATCTCAAAAAAGCTTCACGTTCATTGTTGTAGCATTTGAGTAAACATTGACAGATCTCCACATGATTGCATTTATATACATTGGTAAGCTCTCTTGTCACCCATCTTGCACAAACTTTACAGGAGTAAAACTTGTCATGGATGATTTCATATGCAGAATCAGGCTAATTTGCAGAGAATATACCACCTCAATCAACAGTTCATCAGAATCCTCTCCTGAGCTTGTATTTTCACATAATGGGTACAGGTTGATGGCTATCTTGCTTCACACATGTCTATCCATGGTAAATTAACATGGCGTTCCACCATAAATAACAAACAGATTCTCAGGTCCCCAGTAGGTGCAATTGTGCCCGTTAATTAAACCATTTAATTTGAATATCCCTCCTCGCAATCTTTGTTGGAATGCGTGCATCTCCTACACATCGTGCCAAGTATCACTCACAATACTGCACTCTTTGGTCTGGATCATCATAATTAATAGCATGGACTAATCATGGAACGTAGTTTTTCCATAGACAACACTTCAAAATGCGTTGGGCAGACGATTTTGGAATACCTACCTCATGACTCGCTTGCTGCACAAATTTTCTTGGACTTTGGCGATACATTTTCAGCACTCCTCATTGCTTTGTTGGGGTTATCGATGTATGGTCTTCTGGAACGCTTCTCGTGGACATTCTGAAGAATTCCATTGGCTTCAAACTTATTTCTAATCCGAGTGATAGTAAGTTGCATTGGTAGATCTCTTTTAAACTCTTTCCTAAACTGTCTTTGCAGTACATCTGCGTTTTCACACTTCCAGTAGCATTTTAGAATGAATTTCCTTTGTGCAAAGCTTAGTCTGACTTCCATCATTAATTCCAATGGGTTTAATCTGGAAATAAAAATCATCAATTGAGTTATCAGCTGCTAAAGTGTATATACATTATTTGGGGACACCCTATATATCATTATCATCATCATCATCATCGTTTAACGTCCACTTTCCATGCTAGCATGGGTTGGACGATTTGACTGAGGATTGGCGAACCAGATGGCTGCATCAGGCTCCAATCTGATCTGGCAGAGTTTCTACAGCTGGATGCCCTTCCTAATGCCAACCACTCCGAGAGTGTAGTGGGTGCTTTTACATGCCACTGGCATATGGGCAAGTCTGGCGGTTATATATATATATATATATATATATATATATATATATATATATATATATATATATATATATATATATATATATATATATGTATATATATATATGTATGTATAAATATATATATATATATATATATATATATATATATATATATATATATATATATATATATATATATATATATATATATATATATATGTATATATATATATATATATCATATCATATTGGTGCCTTGTTGTACCACTCTTCTGAATTTATATATATATATATATATATATATATATATATATATGAGTTAACGAATGGAGTGGATAATATCCAGGCTACATATGTTTCATAGTGAGTAGAACCTCGGAAGTAGTAAATATCCAGGTGAGGTGTATACTGCAGGCTACTCTTCAGGCCAAGTGTATCTTGATTAAATGAGTTTACGTTTACATTGTTTTAGGGAGGTACATGTCAATACATTACATTCATGTTTCAATCAGAATGCGTAGAGAGCATGGTTAGAGTGGAGAATATATTGTGAAGAGAAAATAAGATACCGGATATTATCTACTGCATTTTTTAACTCTTGTATTTAATTCACATGTCTGGCAACCCTGCCTGTCTACCATGAAATGTAATGCATTTTTTTCAGTTTACCATACTTTGATAGGGAAAAACCCACAACCTTCCGCCTCAATAAACCACTATCGTTCCTGAAAGTTGTATATTTTCTACAGTTTGCTTGAAGCTAACCTTCCTACACCTCAATCCTTGGATGTATATATATATATATATATATATATATATATATATATATATATATATACAAGTGTGTGGGGCATGACTGCATCATCCAATGAGTTCCTAAGTCCCTTCTTTTTTAAAATGGCTGAATGTGGATCAAATGTGATTTGGTAGATTTTCTATCAGATCAAACTATTAACACAGATGGTGCTCTAGATACTAAGTGCTCTCATGCAGTAGTATTGATATGCAATGGCCAGCTGGGTTGATTGATATAATTAAAGACACAGTGTGATATCTGAAATAATGCTTCATTACACGAGCTACTGAGTACATTAATAACAAATAGGTTACAATGAATTCTAAACACTTCTACAAGTATTTTTCTCATGTTATTTCAACATAGCCTCTTTTTATTAAATACTTTCTGTATAGTAGACTTTTATTCTATAGTTCATGCTATCTTTGTAGCATTTAGATTTTTATATTCAAATATAATTTGGTGCAATGCCAATAGCAGTTCATATCTATAAGCTGAACACTGAATGAATTCATTTGAATATACAATTAAATTTATTTCAACCCTGTGAAAGAAGTTCAGAAATTTTACATCCATATGCAATCATATCATCTCATTAAATATATACCTATCTGCACATACACACCCAGAACCACACTAATAGCTTAGGAGTGAAATTTTGGATTTCTTGGTTTTCGGTGAATTGATTTTGATAAAACTTTTCCCAGCTGGTTTCCACACTATGGCAACACCATTGTTATGTTTTCTTTATTCTACGTAACGTTGTTTCTTTTTTTATTTCAGATTCTTCAGTTTTTAGGTGAACCACACTAACAGCTTTTGAATGAAAACCCATCTAGACATTTTTTTTTTTCGGAAAATGAAGTTCAATGATACATATTAAGCATAATAATATTATAACATTTATTGGCATAATGAATTATTTAGCTGCATGAGCACCAAGGAAGAAACGATCCAATTGTGGAGCCTCCAAGATTGTGACAGCTAGGGATTTAAGGAATATTGGTCGCAAGTTACGTGGGAAACCTGGACAAACAAGTAAAGCCATTTTCTCTGCCTCCAGGCTTCTTCATATACCGAATACCACCAGAAATCGCATCCTTGGAACACACACAGTTCTTTATAGCCGTGACAGTATGAACTAATGCAAGTGATAATCCAGTTCTTTTGTCATTAAAATTATCATCCTGTCCTGCACTGCTCAGTAGGAAACTTACTCAGTGCATGCTAGAAATCTCCTTCTGATGGGTCGAGTAGTACCATGTCATCGGCAAACGTCACCCAATCGATCTTACATCCACCAATTATGAAACCACTTCCACAATAGCTGCACATGCCAATCCAGTTCATAGAAATTATGAAAAGTAGAGGTGACAATACACATGCTGGAGAACAGAGAGTCTCTCAATGTTGAGCTGCTACTTCTCTGAATTTTGAGAAGTCATAAATTTGGTGTTACAGAAATGAGATTAGAATGTTACAGGAAAGAATCATAACATAAATGAGAAGCCAGCCAGATGGAGACATAGGAGTAGACCAAGAATAAGATGGTTGGTTTATATTCATAGTCTCAGTTGGTTATGCACAAGAACCCAGTTGTAAAGTCTAATGATAGTTGCTTCTGATGGGATCCTCTGGAGGAGGTGCTTGTGAACTCTACCCCACACAACTTTTCCAGGAATAGTGGGTGCGAAAATGGATTAATAGTTACATCTATACACATACACACACACACACATTCATTACTGACCTTTTGAAATACTGAAATTTTAAACTCCAGTATTTGTTGCCGTTGTGACATCAACATTGCTATCAGTATTTTAATAAAGTATTTCTATATTTCTTCACCACTAATTTGATACAAACAGTACTTAATATCAAAATATATGAAGAAGTATATCAAAAAGTCATATTTTTTTTTAATTAATGACCAACATTATACAAGCAGAAAAAGTAATTAAGAATGAAACATTTCCTAATTCATTTCTAAATATCTTAATTGGATTTTCCAGCTTTTTGTTACTGGCTTTCTTTTCCAAATTCATGATATTAATCATGTTCTTTACCTCATCAACTCCTTGTTCTTCTGGTGACTCCTTGCTTTTCTTCATTTTGAATATTAAATACCTATACACTTTTATTCCACCTGATGATGATGGTCTTCATGTTCCCAAGTACTTTGCAGACAATGTATTAACTTTCAACTCAATACATTTCATTTCTTTCGCCTTGCTGGGCTTGTTCTTACTCTCAGTTTTTTATCTTTCTGTTTACTGGGGTGAATTCACTTAATTCACTTGATTTAGTTTCCAATGCAAGAAATAACACTATTTATACCCCAGGCTTCTATACAGATTTCATCAATCCTATTTCACTCTAAAAGTTTGGTTTAACCCCTGGATATAATAGAAGATATTTGCTGCTAGTAATAAATGGATCTATGTCCCTTTCAACGATGCGAATTTAGTTGTTTGATCAACTAAATTAGTTTTTCCTTGAAATAGAAAGTAGGTAGCAGAAGATTCCACAGACAATTTACCATTAATGAAATCCTCATTAATATAGAATACAGTGGGAAGTTTCAGGTGTTTAGAAGTAGAGAGATAACTCTGGGTATAATTCTGTCATATAAAACCTAATCTATTTTTTCTGAGATCTAGCAGTAATAATTTGACTATGCTTAACTTATGAGGTCTAATAAACCTGAAACCTGTCCAGCATTGTCAGTACAGCCAAATTTCCTCTTTTCTTTTTACTGCATTATTCATATTCTAGTTTTAATTCATCATCTTATATCATTTACATTCTGGGATTACAACTCACCTGCCTTTCAATATGGTAGTGATTTTTATTCTCATTGCTTCTAGTGTACTTTTTAATGATTACAATATCTTGGCTCACTACCTTAAGTATGATAGAGACTACTTTACTACTTCCTTTTCATATTTCAGGAACCCATAGGTATTTTCTCTGTCACTCTTTCAGTCAGGAATATACCAAAGTAATTGCTGTTCCATTCATTGTGTTACTGCTAATTAGTAAATTAAACCAAAATCTCATCATGAATTTCTGCTGTTTAATTTAGTATTTTCCCTTATCATAGTCATCTTTAAGACAATTCTTCTACCATTTCTATATTTCCTATCCTTTCTATGAATATATATATATTGAACTAAATTCGACGACTGGCACCCATGTCATCCTTCCTTCATTGGACACTGAACTCTGCTTGCGAAGACCTGTTGGGGCAAGTGAAATCGAAATTGAACCAAATTCGGTGACTAGCACCCATACCAGTCGAATGCTAACAGCACCATCTGAGCGTGAACATTGCCAAAGCAGCTGTGTGGCACATAAAAAGCACCATTTGAGCGTGACCGTTACAAGTGTTGCTTTACTGGCACTTGTGCCGGTGGCACATGAACAAAACATTTGAGTGAGGTTGTTGTCAGTGTCACTTGACTGACTCCTGTGCAGGTGGCACGTAATAAACACCATTTGAGCGTGGCCTTTGCCATTACCGCCGGACTGGCTCTCATGCTGGTGGCACGTAAAAGCACCCACTACACTCTTGGAGTGGTTGGCATTAAGAAGGGCATTCAGCTGTAGAAACTCTGCCAGATCAGATTGGAACCTGGTGCAGCCATCTGGTTTGCCAGTCCTCAGTCAAATCGTCCAACCCATGCTAGCATGGAAAGCAGACGTTAAACGATGATGATGATGATATCTGTATTCTGGTAGAAACAGGAATAATTGGCCATGGCAATTATCACAATGAAGAATTAAATAATCGTCGAAGATTGCAGCCACATTGTAGACCATTCTGATTTTTATACTCATGTAAGGCCAAACATTAGTTATTAAATCCACCTGCAAAATCAAACCTATTAGAGAGCCTTTATATAGTCATTCAGCTTGCTACAAGTAACAGTCAAATCTCCCTCAAATCACAGCTTATATCTTAAATGAGGAAATACACTTCAGATAACGTAATCTTATGTATCCCCACAACAACACCTGCAAAATATATGACTGAATGAACTTAGAAGATAATTACTATGGATAGTCTAACTCTGCAATCACACAATTTAGTGATCTAAAATATGCTTGAATGCTCCTGAAAATAGATGTTTTCACATGAATGGAAATATATTGTGCAGTGAACCAGTAATTGAAACCCTATTTTAGTACAAATATTGAACAATGCTATTGTTCACAATTGCATGCAATAAAAAGAACAAGTATTAAAGGTGTGTTGAAGCATATATTCACTTAAATTAACTGTGTAAAAAACAACAACAACATCAGGTTATATCATTTATCAAATAAGATAAATTTAGGAAAAATACAATAAAAGAAGAAAATTACTGTTTGGTTATTATATTCTAAAGTACTCTACAAATATATTGTTTTGTCTTAAAATTTAAATTATAAATTCAAGTCATAAAGATTATTTTAAATAAATTTTCATGGGAAGTAACAAGTGCAAATCATTTTGATTCATGCTGTTTTTTTTCGTTTACTTTATTATGACGGATTTTACTGTGTAGAAGACATAAATGAGGCAAGAGAAAATTAAATCTGATAAACAATTAAAATTTGAACCATTATGTTTGTGGGCTCTCTACTAACTTTTAGTACAATAGACAGCACTTAGAGCAATATACAAAGTTGGTGCAACATGTCTTTCATCTTGTTAAAATGTGTTTGCTGTACACTTGAAAATGTACAATGTAGTACTAATAGCCACTAGTAGCTATACTGGCACTCCGTCAGTTACAACAGCAAGGGTTCAAATTGATCTGATGAGCAGAACAGCTTGCTCGTTGCAAGTGGCTGAGCACTCCACAGACACACATACCCTTAACATAATTCTCTGAGAGATTCAGCATGACACAGAATGTAACAAGGCTGGTCCTTTGAAATACAGGTACAAATCATTTTTGCCAGCTGAGTGGACTGAAGCAATGTGAAATAAAGTGACATAATGCATTGGTGGGAATTGAACTCACAACCTTACAATCATGAGCCAAAGAGGCTAGTAGCTTTATATTAGTAGAAAATGTACAATGCAATATTAGTAACCATCAGCAGCCATTTAGACATAGAGTTTTCATTTTTTTGCTTGCCAGAAGTATACAAGTTAAAGACTGATATTATGTTTATCAATTCATTTTGCAAGATTCTTGATATGAAATTGTGTGTTGAAACAGATACTGTTTTATTTCAGGATGGTCATTTTACTTATTATTATTATATATTTTTTTTTTTGCCAAATAAACACACACTATATATATTTTTTCCCTTCACTCGTTTATTACTGTTATCTTATTATTTTAACGTTTGTTCATTGTCTAGAAATCTTTTGTCACACATCTATGACCTCTTCAGTCACACTTTTCATTTCCATGTGTGTTCTTGCTCCACTTGCTCCATTCTCTGATATTACGTTTTGAAATAAAAGATTCTAATTTTCTGGGTCATCAAAATCCTCTTTAGTAATTAATTTTTTTTTTAAATATTGACATCAGCATTGCATTTTGATTGATTTTTAACTATGCTTGTTATTAGTTGCCTTATTCATGAATGTATACATTAACTAAATTACAACAGGTATTGTCACTCTTTGCAATGCCATTTTATTGAAAGAGAGCAGAAATTGAATGAAGTATAGCATCTCTTTATAGGTTATGGTCTTTTTCCTGTTGACAGAAGACTATCCAAGCACAGCTCACCCATCTAATTGGTTCTACAGTTTTACAATCATTTGATGTCCTTGGTAGTGGGCTCAGCTGGTGGCTAGCTAAACAACAAGACAGAAATGTAACTGGCAATAGAGGTGACTTTGATTAATTGCCAGTGATAAGTGGCAGAGAATATTTTAAGAAAAACATCAGATGACTTATTTTCAATAAGGATCAGTTGACTATTTCTGAGAATTGCACATCACATGATGGAAGATTAATCATTGTACTATTCAGCCAATGAATCCTTCAGTTTATCTCTCAAATCATGCATAGTAACAGACTTGTCCACAGAATACATTTAACAATACATTTCTAGGTCATTTATATTTATCCTTTTCTTACTCACCTATCTTTGGTTGTCATCTATATGTTTTACATACAAGTAATAATAATGATTTTTAACATAGACAGAGAAGTACAATATTTTGAATAAGGGTTTGTTACTCAAATTGTCACAAGTTCTTGACTTTTACTTCTTTTCAACCCTGAGAGGATAAACAGCAAAGTTTACTCCAGTGAGATTTGAACATAGGACATAAAGATGTGCAATAAAATATTGCAAGAAATTTTGTCTATCTTTCATGATACTGCTGTTTAGCATTCCATAAAACTTATAACTGCATCCGACAAAAGCAAAAGGCCAACATTTGGGAGAGAGGCAGTTATCCAATTAAACTAACACCAATCTGTGACAAGTATTTAATTGTTTTATCTGTCCCTGGAAGAGTGAAAAGTAAAGTTGACCTCAGCATGACTTGATCTCAAAAAATAAAGATCCAGAACAAATACTGCATGGTATTTGCCTGATGCTTCCCCATTGCTATCAGTTTACTGCTCTCTGTTTGGTTTCAAATTGTGACATAGGCTCAGCAGGAGAGCGAAGTGAATTACATCGACTCCAATACTTAACTGGTACTTATTTTATCGACCTTAAAAAGATGAAAGACAAAGTTAACCTTGGTAGAATCTGAACTCAGAATGTAAAGGCAGAAGAAATTCCACAAAGCATTTTGTTTGGCATGCCAACAATTCTGCTAATAATTCTTACATTTGTATGAACCATGCTAGATTCATAGTGTAAAGGTATACATCAATGATATCATTCTCTTTTTATTTATTTTATCAATCCTAGTGGTATTAACATAGCCATAAACTATGTCATTAAGACATTAGACTTATATTCAAATAGATAAGTGTTCATACATCTCCATCCTCACTCATATTAAAAAGTGGTAGACTGACAGAATCATGCAAGCATCAGAGAAAATACTTTGCTGTATTTCTTCCCTTTTTTATTTATTTTCTGCTCAAATACAATGACGGTAAGCTTTGTCTTTCAAATTCCAGGCTCTATATAATAAGCACCAGTTAAGCACTGAGTGTTTCTACTTACATGTAATGGGTTAGGTTAGCAAGGCATAGTAGGATCCAACTCTCCATCAAAGTCACAGGTAAGTTGATACATTGTCTGTAGTACACTGTCATTACTTCAATTTTAGGCATCTGGAACTCTCACTGAATATTTCACCAAAATAGCATGGACATACATACAATCACATCTTATCACCTAATTAACATACAAACTCTCTCTATCTCTCCCTCTCAAAAAGCAGATATTTTAAAAGTTATAAAACAGGAGGAAAAATATTAACACTATTGTGATTCTAACTCTATGAACATAAGAACATATCACAAGTTACTTTGTTTGGTCTCTTACCATTTTCACTTCTCAACTGCCTTAGACATTAATTTCTGAAAGTAAAACTTAGTAAACACATACATGCAGAGTACATACATACATAGAAACTTGCACATAAGCATACATATATATATATCTGCATGCACACATTTACAAATGTACATGCATACACACACATACATACAGACATGATAGCCACCCACTCTTAACTAATGAAGACCATTGGTAACCTTTAGAAACATTGTGCGCTCTAAGACTAATTTATATTTTGCATTTGTGGCTTTGTTGGTGGCTAATGAGCTCTGCCCTTGATAAGCATACATGACTTCAAACATTGCTAACCTAGTTTTCCCCATTCACTACACTAGCAGTGTGCTTTCAAGCAGCACTCTTAAATTCTTAATGCTGAGAGCCATACTTAGGAAAATCACCAATTGTGATAAAGTCAATCTACTGGGGGATTTCAATGCCAGGGTTGGAACAGACTGGCAAACATGAAACTCTCTTGGACATTTTGGTGTAGGGAAAATGAATAGAAATGGTCTCATGCTTCTGGAGCTTTGTGATGAACATGGACCTTACATCACAAACACTCATTTTAGGCAGAAAGGTGATCACACAACAACGTGGATGCATCCAAGGTCTAAAGTTTTGCAATTGCTGGATTATGTCATCATCCAAAAGCATGACCTCTATGACATTTGTATTGTCAAGTCCTTTCATGGATCGGAATGCTGGGCACACCACAGTCTGGTGTAAGCAAAGTTTCAGAATACATACATACACATGTGTATGCGTACACATGTTGATACATGCACATGCACACAGAAAACAAACACAGTTCTGATAATAGACAGAGTAAATGTCTATTGAAAAGGTTGGAAGATGCAACGAAAATTTTAGTACAAATAAATAAGTTAATGAGTGCAAATTAGACCGGTGTGTATGTTAAATTAATAAAAGAGAATGACTCTCCTGGGACACAAGGAAATTTGTGGAAGAATTTTTGGAATGTCTCTCTGGGACACAAGGAAATTTGTGGAAGAATTTTTGGAATGTAAATACCAACAACCAGCTGTTGACATTCCCATTTCCTTATATCTATTTCAGCCATTAGATTCTATCTTGATTATATTGCCTCTGTCTGGTGTTTATTTTATCAACATGGGAATTGGACAAAAGCAAATTTGAGCAGATATAAAAGGATATAACAGGGACAGGTCAAAATACTACTGATTCAACTCTTAATTTTGCTACTTATCACTAACACACATACACTTGACATGTAACTAGAAATTGTAATTAGAAATGGTAATTAAATCTCTCTCAGGTCACACTGCTAATGCCCTAAAAAATGGAAGAACACATTGGCAAATGTAGTAGAACCTGATACACAAAGAAGACAGGATGATTCCCATTGGGTTGTCTTTGATTATAGCCCTGTGCAATCTGAGTTTACTGGGGGCTAAACAACAACATCAGAATATCTAAATACTTACTCAGTTTGCAAGAAATAGCAAACGTTTAGATAATTGTAACTTCAACTGTGTCACCCTTACCACTCTGGCAGTAGCTATACATGTCTTGTGTACCTCTTCTCCTTTCTGATATAATTGGGGTGAAGGGTATCATGTTTTTGACAAGACCTCTAATGGCACACAGAACTGAAACCATTTCATGGCATTATTACTTTGTGTTGCAAAGAAAAATGTAATAGCTTGATAAAAGTAATTTCTAATGTCGTCGAATCAACTAAGAATATTACTGGTATTATGATTAAGCTTCAGCTATGAAATAAAGATAATTAATTTAAACTCAGAATAATGCAGCACTGAACTAAAGAAAGACCCTTGTCTTGCTTTCTTCATCATTTCCATCACTCTAAAATTGAACTCTCACATCGCACCAAGTTGTATATTTATGAAGTAGAGTTGTAGCATACTGAAGTAAATCTTGTGTATTGTGTGATTTTTATTTTATCATTTCAAAAATGAGAGGAGTCTTCTCTGGCGATTTTGAAATTGTGAACATTGAGGAATAGAACATAACTACTCTAGCATTGTTACTTCATCTCCTTTCAAGAATTTCTTGCTTAATCACAGATTTGTATATTTGGAGAGAATAGTATTTGTTTACACTCATGCTTTTCCCAAAAGCATTGGCGTCAGATAAATTGAATTAACTTCCTGTAGCATTCAGAGCCCTATCATAGAAGTTGTTAACCAGGAGCTTATTTTAGTGCAATAACACCTATCACTGTATAATTGACAAATGTTATGTTAACTTGCAGTTCTAGGCTGAAATATTCTCTTGTGCCTGAGAGAAAGCAACAGGAAAACCTCTGCAGATATTCTCTATAGACACACGAATTGACTGCAGGGTTTTCATTGGAAGCACATAAGTTAAATATGGGTCATTAATTGTATGTTGGTATGTTATTGTTTTCAAATCATATGAATACAAATTCTTAGCATAGCAGCATGCTGAAATATATATTGGGAATGATCCAGTCTGCTTCTACTAACTCAGTAACATTTCTTCATTTGTTTACTGTCTACTCAAAGAAATATAACTTGGAGCAAACCATCATCCTATTATACAAATACTAATTGTTATAGAATTAATAGTCACAAATTATTATTACACAAATGAAATTTCATTTGAATAACATTTAGTCTAGTGTTGTTTGTAAGTTCGTGATTTATCCTCGGAAGTTTCTCGAGGCATATCTTAAGGGCTCACATCAATTTAAAATACTTCATACAAAAGACTGTTTCTATATCATTGTATCTGAATGCATGTGGTGTGTCAATGATTTTAATTTACCCTATTGGCAGACTTTGTAAATTGTGGGAACATACTGATTTCTTGTTTTACATAGTTTTAGGTAAGAGACACATGAGATTGCAGCTATCACCTTAAAGTCATGGTGATGGTGGTGATGATAATAATGATGATGCTGATCATGATGGGTATGATAATTACGATGATAATAATGAAGAGGATGTGATCAACTTTGTTTTTTTTTGTTATGTTATTATATATTACCAAGTAGGAGGTAAAGACAATGAAATACTGTTAACACAATTTTTATGAAATAAACCACTGTAAAAAAACTATTCAGAATTGTTATTATTGTTGCTGTTGCTTGTAGTTATTCTCGTCATTCTGAGTTCAAATCCTGCAGTGGTAGCCCTTATGTTGATTCAAGGAAAGTAAGATCTGAAACAAGGATTCAGTGCTTTATGGTAGCATGATTTTAATGATTACAGAAAAGAACACACATGAGAATGGTTCAGTGAGCAACAAAATTATCCAACAAATGTCTCCTGAGTTTATGAATTTGATTCCGTCATATATAACTTTAAGTAAATATCTTCTACCATTGCCTTGAGTTGACTGAAGCTTGTATTGGAAACAGAGAATATGAAAATTGTGAGGAAGCCCATCAGCAGTTTATTATTCCTGAGAAGTATACTTTAACTGTTGAAAACTTCAATTGCCTCATGTGACTTCATTCTCTTTGTTAGCATATGAATTAGTTTTTAGTCAGAATTATTTTTACCCTTAAATTATACCTGTTTTATGCTCAAACTAGATGTGGCCAGTTTGAACAAAAAACAGGTAGAATACCTGGACCAGATATAAACAGTTTAAATGCTCAAGGGTCAAGCCATTGAAATGAATTAAATAGGAAAACCATTCCTGAGGGTACATAGGTTCTAAGTAACAATTTCCATGCTGCCACATTTTTAAATAATGCTTTTTCAGAAATACATTTTTAAAATGTTGATACTATCATTCAGCAAAATCATGGATTTCTTTTTTTGCTAACCATACAGATACGTTTTTATGGAGAATGGCAATGTAATCATTTTCTACTCCCATCATCCTTTCATACTTTTCATTACACATGTCAATACAATGACACAACATCCAAACCTTCCCTCTCATTTCCTATCCCTCCCACCACCACACTCACATGAACATAAATTTGTGGAAATCATTGTTCTAATATAAAATGAATTTGCTCAGCCACTACACAATTCTTCACTGTAAACCAATTAGAAATATCTTTAAGTATACCATAATCAAAACCTTTTTGAAGCATTTGATTGATTAAAATCATTTCTAGAGACTACTGGTCACCAAAATATGTTCAGATATTGCAGAAAGCACAGTATTCTTGTCTTGTAATTTGCTTCAATTCATTAAAATAAAAAATATTTTACATCACCTTCCATATGAAAATCCTATCCAGTTGGAAGAAATTTTTATCAACAGAAGAATTAACTAGTTTCTATTATTTGCTACTAGAATTACTGAAGATTTGAACATCAGCTCATTTGAACATAGGCGTGATATAGTTTTGTGCGCGCACACACACACACACACACACACACACACACACATGCACACAGATGTTCAATAATGTCAAGTTCTCTTTTAAAAATATTATCCACAGATAATTTTGATAAATGGTTGAACTATAGTTTAATAACAGCATGCATAAGAGTGCTTTTTTTTTTAAACATGGAACAGTGTATTGTTTTATGTTGAACAATTCTTCACAAAATATCATACAGAAACTCTATAGTATCATACAAGAACTGTGTTTTATTGAATGCCTGTAATGTTTCAGCTACTTTGACAGAACTATTCATCATGCGACAAGGACAATATTAGTGGCCATTTAATCTTCATGTAATTTTTATTCATCCTCGTCACATATCAACGAGTGCTTACTTCCAAAAGTATCAGTTCATTGCTATTGTATGAATAATATTTTTCTGTCTGATCTCATTCAATCCAGTTACACAAGTAATTTTAAACATATTTTCTCGTCTGTTTATTCAAGTATTAAGTAAATATTCTTTGTGACATATGTTCAAGTTAATTTTCATCACAAATTCTTATCTTGGTTTTACTGAAAAAAAGAAGGGGGAACAAGTCACTTACTATAATGTGAATTCATTAAAATATGAATGGATTGACAACAGAACATAGTGGGTATATATTTTCTAATCCTACAAAGTGAATGACAAAAGCCCAACTAGGTAAATTTTGTACTCGCAATTTAAAGGAGCAAAGTGGAATACTATGAAACAGTCAGTCAGTCAGTGCGACCCGCTGCTACCTTACAACAACCAATACAATCGTTTTTTCTGATACTTTTCATATGAAACAATATGAAGCAAGAACATTTGAACATTGAAAAGGATCTTAGTTTTAAAAAAAATACAATATTCACTTTCTTTAATCCCATCAACGAAGTTTTTCATTTTGTAAAACAGTGGAACACTGGGAAACCACTATGGTTTGCATCAATAAATGAGAATGTAAAAAATTTCAAACCATGGGGTATATTTTGTTTTGAATAAGAAGTTTAGCATTTGTACATGTTTCTCATTAGTGTTCATAATGCTTGATAGTTAAAAATACTTATGTGGTGAGGAAATAGCATTAGCTGAATGCCTGACATTATTTCTTTTTAAATCACTATATATCATGTGACCAATTTGTCACAATAACAATTGGATAACAATTCACCTGTGGTATTACCAATTTAAATGTTTACATCAGTTTCCCCAAGGAAAATTATCAAGTTACAAATTCTGCATTACTTTTACACAGACAATGTACTTGTCGTACTGAAGTTTACAGAAAGGCGAGAGACATTAATGAATTTATATATACCTTGGAGCTACTATGTACAAAATTACATACTTTAATTAAATTTCTATTGTCCACTGTTGTCAATTATGAACAGTTTGTGAATAATGGTAAGTTGACAATGTGTGTAACCAAAACAGGTGTCTTTTACATTGGTTTTCTCCTTTAGACACCGATTCCAAGGAATGTATTTGGTTAAAAAAAAATTTTTTTTTGAAGATATTAATTTATATTGTGTTTTCTTTCCTGATTTTAATTTTTTGCTGTTTCTGTTATTAAAAAATTGTATATTAAAAAATAGCAATTTGTAAGCACTTTAAATATATGTGATGAGAAAATGGTTAAATGGAGATATGAAAGAATGAGATATCTGCAAAAGAGACAAAGAGGAGTGAAGTACTTGCAATGAATGTTCTCTGAGATATAAAAACATTTTATTTGCAATTAAATTCTATGAAATATATTTGAGACAAGAATGATTTGGAAGAGAATAAATAATACAGCACCGGCCAAGCGATTTCTTTACACTGAAATTTGGTATATTAGCAGAAACCCACTGCCAGATATTTTTCAATGCATACACATTTACATACATACATGCATGCATTCATGCACACACACGTGCACACACACACACACACACACACACACACGTGCACACACACACACACACACACACACACATACACATACACACACACACACACACACACACACACATACAAATGATCTCATCTTCTGTGTGTGTCAGACAGCAGTCTCTATTGTGTCTTTAAATGACTTACCAAAGATTGACGCTTATAAAATAATGAAATAAGAAAGAAAAAACAGAAATAATTAAAAAGTTTTCAACATTTAACAAACTTGAAACAAATAAAGAAATAACTTTAAAATTTTTAATAAATGGTAAAGATTTATTAAAACAAATCTCATATTATGAAATTGAAATTGAAATGTAAAATAGCATTGGCTGAAGTGAAAAATTTTAGTGGTCGATACAATTGCTCTTCTGACACAAACAATGGTTGTAGTTAAACACCTGTGTCTTACAACCATGGCTTAGGTGCTTAACTAAGCTGTGGACATAATGACACAGGACAGTAGTTCTAATAGCAAAACTCAGCTCAGCTCAGTTCAGCTCATCTCACCTCACCTCAGTTCAAAGTTAGTTATATTGAAATAATTAAGATATAAGAGTGATGACACAAACTATTGGTTGTAATGAACACCACATCAATGTTTTAATGATAAAGATGACAATTGACTGTAATGAGACAGAACATCATCATCATCAGTGTCATAATAATAGGTAATGAAATTATGGTATATAGTGTTCAGGTGCACTACAACTCATCAAAGGTGCATGTACAGTACATAGAATTATGTACAAAAGTCAGGAAAGTGAACAGTGTGAGAGTCATGATATACATGCGTCCATGCATATGGAGGTGGGGATATCAGGTGTAGTGTTGGTAAATTTCAGGAAACATGGAGATTTTAAAGGATGCAATGTCTCGGCAACTCATCAAATAATCATCATCATCATTTAATGTCCACTCTCCATGCTGGTATGGGTTAGACAGTTTGACTGTGGCTGATGACTCAGAGAGCTGCACCAGGTTTCAGTCCGATTTGGCATGGTTTCTACAACTGGAAACCCTTCCAAGCACCAACCACTTCAGAAGTGTAACGAGTGCTTTTACATGTCACCAACAGGGGTGGAATTTGCATGACACCTACAATGACCATGACTGATTCACAGGTACCATTTACATGGCACCAGCAACAACGCTGACTCATGGGTGCCATTTACATGGCACCACCAACGACCATGATTCCTGGGTGCCCCTTAAATGGCTCCCGAGAATCATGGTGCCACAACTATAATGTATGGGTGCCGTTTATATGGCATCAGTGGTGACCACAGCTATGATTCACAGGAGCCATTTATACGGCTGTGAACAGGAACCGTGATATGACTAGTTATGTTCAACAATGCCGTCACCTCCTAACAGTCAAGGCCAAAGCAATCAGAGCTGAGAGATTCCCAAACCTTCTGTCATTCATCAAACATCAAGGTGCAGGAAAAACTCTCATGTTTGTCGATGAAGTTCACTGTGGACGCTGATACGAATCGCAGAAATTCTTGGGTGATTGCCTACAACTCTTCTGACGTCACCCTCCCCCGTATGTTTTTGAAACTAAGGATCTTGCTTCTGTGATGGTATTTGGAGGCATGAAAAGTGATAGAAGTGTCATGGATCCATACTTCCATACTTCATTAAGTATAGCTTGAAGATCAGCACAAAGGAGTATCTGGACATCCGGAAGGGCTCTGTTAACTTGGATGGAGCAGAGGTCTGGGTTTGACAATTTGGTGCTTATCCAGGATTCTGCACTATGTCATAGGTGAAAAGCAACACAGGCCTTCCTTGGTGAGAAGGTGTCATTTTTTGCAAGAATCAACATCTGGCCCAGTAATAGCCCAGATCTCAACCTTCTCGATTACTTTTTATGGGCATACTTCAAGCAAGGACCAATTCTTCATTACACTCAAGTGTCAACACTTTGAAGACCTGCTTCGTGCATGTGACAAGCAAAGTCAAAAGGGCAGAGGTTGCGTCAGCTGTAAAAAAATTTCGTTCTCATGTGGAGGCAGTATTTGCCCAAAAGGGCGGCCATATTGGGTGATAAATGTTTTTGTTGTAATAAATGTTACATTGAAATTATATCAACCTCATCCCCACATATATATATATATGTGTATACACGTATGTATGTATATATACATACATACATATACGAGGGGTTAGCCAAAGGTAACCTGAAACATTTTCTGTGTGACAAGCTCATTGTAGTTCAGGCTTCCACCACTAGAAGCCACTTGATGCAACCCTCAGACATCAGTCTACCAACTGGCGTCGTTGAATAAAGTAATGCTGCCACGTGGTGCTTCTTTGATTTGCAGTGCTCCTCCGCTGTTCGTCGACTTTTGCGATGGTTGAAAAGAAGGAACAGCGTACTTCCGTGAATTTCTGTTTTCTGCTGGGGAACACGGTGGCCAAAATAGCTGTCATGCTTCAAACAGCTTACAAGGACACTGTGCCATGAGCAAAACACAAGTTTACGACTGGTTTTCATGCTTTAGGAATGATCACTTGTCACCTGAAAACCAATCCCGTTCAGGGCGACCGGCAATTTGCTGAATGAATGGAAACATCACGAAAATTCATGAACTGATCTTAGAGGACCGTCACTGAACAATTAACAAACTTATTGATATGACTGGTGTACTCTGGAGCTGCTGCCAACGAATGTTGAGCGAGAAATTGCGAATGAAGAGTTGCAGCAAAATTTGAATGTAAGGCAGTTTTTGTCAAAAATAGCATGACCTTGTTTGCCCACCTTCCCTATTCGCCCAATCTTGCTCCATGCCACTTTTTCCTGATCCCGCGAATGAAAAAGTCCTTAAAGAAAAATGTTTTGCAGACGTGGAAGAACTGAAGTAAAAACAATGGTGACATTAAAAGGCATCATTTCACAAGGGTTCCAGGACTGTTTCGAACAGTAGAAAACGCATCTGGACCGATGCATTGCTTCAAATGGAGAATATTTTGAAGGCGATGAAAGTGTAAACATGTAAAAACTTACTCATGATCGTTGTACAGCTTAATGACTTCAGATTAGATAAACAGGGCATACTGCAATATGTTATCCGAAATTTTCTTGATCAGAAGTGTAGTGGAATAAAACTAAACTCAGGTATTTTTGCAATATTCATGAGAAAATTAATGAATACTTAAAAGGGCATGGACTTCTTTCTATATGTGAACAGAACCTTTTTTTTTATCAACATTTTTGTAATGTACATCTTTGGAAACATATAACTACATTTGTCAGAAAAAGCCATACATTAGCATGCATTTGAAATGAAAATAAAGTTTCAAGGTATACATTGAAAAAATACCGAATACAGGAATGCATTGAAAAAATACCGAATACAGGAATACATTGAAAAAATACCGAATACAGGAATACATTTATCTCCAGTTCTCTACCCAACAAAAAATTCACTTATCAATACTATTCTGACTGTCACCACTAAGTACATTTTCTTTTGGGAATAGCTTTCCATCGGTGTCCAGAAAGTAGTTTTACCTTCATTTATTTTTAGTTTCTTATGCTTCATACAAAGGAATCTACAATTCTGCAAAAGAAGTTTTTCCCAAAGTTTTTTTTTATATATATTTTTGATTCCCCACATCCGTACACTTTTCCATGAGAGGACGTCAGGGACAGCCTTCCAAAACTTCAGATACATAGATGCATTATAAGAAGGCATATTAT
This sequence comes from Octopus bimaculoides, assembly GCF_046866305.1. Taxonomy (NCBI): domain Eukaryota; kingdom Metazoa; phylum Mollusca; class Cephalopoda; order Octopoda; family Octopodidae; genus Octopus; species Octopus bimaculoides. The sequence continues at coordinate 31,077,205 of NC_142931.1, forward strand.
TCAAAAACAATGTACCTGATGTACCTGAGGCTACGTTATGTAATATGTCCTTTTTAAATAGATCATTGAGAGTGATTTGAGGGAGATTGTTAACTGATTACTATTTGTAGTAGAGCAAACAACTACCTAGTAGTTCTCACAACTGATTTTGCCTTGTAGTTGTTGCTTACTCCCAGTACAAACATGATGCATTAGATCAATGATCAAAAGTATTCCAGTTGTGTCAAGTTGTGTATCTTCAAATCCAGTACTAGGTGGGTTACTAGTCACAAACTGGAAAGAGTAAGATATTAGTTTGTGTTTTATTTCTTTATTGCCCACAAGGGACTAAACATAGAGGGGACAAACAAGGAAAGACAAAGGGATTACGTCGATTACATCGACCCCAGTGTGTAACTGGTACTTAATTTATCGACCACGAAAGGATGAAAAGCAAAGTCAACCTCGGCGGAATTTGAACTCAGAACACAACAGCAGACGAAATACTGACAAGCATTTTGCCCCAAGTAAGATATTAGTTTGCTTCTGTTAACAAAACATGCTATTAAGATATTATACTTGAGTTCAGGCCATTGTCTGAAAAGCAACAGGTTTGAGTTTAGAAACGTATTCCATCTGTATTCTCTGTCAACAGCAACACTGTCCAAAATAAAGTTCATGTAGAAACAGCATGTCAAGAGAATTGGTATATCCCTCAGGCAGGATTAGTATGGAAATTTAGCTTTAAAACTTGTGAAACATTAACAAACATATGTTTAATTTCATATGAAATCAGTAGACAAAATATTTTATATGTACCTCAGGTCACTTAGCTGTTACAAATAAGTATCAGTCTCAACATTTTTACTCAAGCTGCTAAAAATAGCAATTACTTTACATTTTAAAATGATTGGTACATTGGGTAAAGTGATTCTAAATATACAATAAATAGATGGTCACAGCTGAAATTTGATTCAACAGCTTGATATCTTTGTAGTTTCATCACTGAAGTATATCTACTTTGCCTTTGTAGCAGTTATTGGGCATGACTCCCTTCTTGATAATTTGAATATGCTTTTTTCTCCACTAATTTCCTTATGCATTTCTTGCCCATTCTCTCGGGAGTTATCCTGTTATAATAAATAGACATTTACTAGCATTTAATAGTTATGTAGGTGTTAAAAGATGATGTATTCTTCCCAGCTTTATAGAAAGAAAGGTATTTTTTGTTAAAATTTGTTAGTTAAATCAGTTTTTTTTTATACTATCATCCTTTCAAAAAATGAAAACAAATATTTATTTATTGGATATTTATATTACTTTCACATCACTTTCACTTACTCATTTCATAGCACACAATATGTTTGCTTCGAGACAGTGGGAATTACAATTTTCAAAACTGAATTCCATGGAAAATTCTAGCAAACACAAGTGTTATACAGTCTATATTTATATCATACTCATCAAGAGCTGAGGGGATACTTTCAATTTACTTTAAGTTACTTCAGATATTTGCTAATGGTTTCACCTTGTTTTGATTTTATATATTCCTTCATTTCTTGCTTCACATCCAGTTTTCCTTGTGTTAAGTTTATCAACTTACCTTTGCTTATTTGCTTTGGGGAATTAGGATTTACATTATGTCAGAAAAATATCAATATCAACCAAATATTTGTTATATTTGCACTTAAAAATCAATTAAAGAAATAGCAAACATCATTTGAATTTTTAAATAAAATCAAAATAAATCAAAATAATACATGAAATGAAAATGGACTTTTGAAAAAATAACAAATTGTAAAGTATTGAAAAATTGTAAACAGAAAATAAGTGAAATCCTAAAGTTATAGGAAGACATTAAAGGGATAATGACAACCTCAAAGTGAATAATTAGTGAGAAATATGTAATTGTTTGTATTTCCTTGCTGATCTTTGAATGCTAATACAAAATATAGATCATAACATTTGGTGTATATTGAGTGTGCCCTAAATATGATGGAGTATAAGAGTGAAAGCTGACTGGTTGAGACAGAGTAATGAAAGGGTTTTATCGATTAGTAATATAACTGTTGCTTGAAAAATATGGATAATTTACCTCTTAGTGCAGTAAAATATGGATGAGTTACAGAAAGCAATGTAGTTGGCATGAAATGATGTACATGTGAGGCAAGGGTGTGATGATCTCTTTGGTGTAAAACGTTAGTAAGCATTAATATTATGGAACAAATAAGAAAAAAAATGGGTGTACAATGAATCAGATGTAATGTGCAAGAGAGAAGGCCATGTTGGTATGAACAGGCAATGTGCATAGAGGATGATGGCTGCTTAAGGAGTTGAAAGTTTTCTTGAAAACAGTCAATGTTAGATACAATGATAGATTGTATTTAGGTGTTTTCTTATCAGTTGGACGATGTTGGATATACATATGTTCAGCATTAGAGAAGTCATTTTTTAGGCCCACTTGCTCCTGTAGTTGGTTTCTGTTTAGAAACATAATTCTGATAAGCTGCTTGTACAGATTCTGACAATAAACTCTTCAAGTCCTGTGTATCTCCTTTCTTGTATATTTTAATGCAATATTAGAATATTTTCTTTTTACCAACAAGTTTTCACTATAGTCTGGCATGCTCTCTGGTTACATCAGCTCTTTCATATCAATCTGCTTTGACAGTTTCAGAGGCTGTTCCTCTTGTTATCTATTTTAGTGCATATTTCACTTCCCAGTTAGTGACTAAGGGTATATGTATGGATGGACAACCTTTTCTTGTTGCCTTTCTCTCTGATAATATAGATTTCCATAAAATTCTCCTACTTGGAATACTTTGCAGCTATCTTTATCAAACTTGCAAATAATTGTTTTCATCTACTATCATTAAATTATTTTGTTTCCAATCTTTTCTATTATGTATATCATATATAATAGGCATCTTGCTATTTTCTTTCTTGCAGTTTTCACTTTTCAGCATATTCTATGTCGCATATGTCAATACAGTCTTCTTTTGTCTGTTTATTTCCCTCAAAAAAGGGTTTTAGTGTGTTTGATTAACACAGATAAAAGTTCCCCTTATTTTTTCCCATTTCACTATTTATCTTGCTCGTTTTTGATTGTCTTCTATACGATTGCTTTATCTGTTTAAGTCATCCATGTTGTCATTCTTATCTTGATGACTCAGTAGCTCATTTTTCTTTCAGTTTCCATACATATGAGACAGAGTACCTACGTACTCTACATCACTGAATCCGTTCCTGTCCCTTCTATCATGCATTAGCTTCCCAATATCTTTAATAAAGTTGCATTCCTCTCAAATATATTCCATTACAGTCAAAAGGGATTTTTAGTTGAGTTACACGGAAACTTCAATAGTATTTGTGCCACAAGAAAAGCATCCATAAAATTGTTGATGTTAGTGTTGTGCAAGAATAGACTGGACCACTACATATAATTAGGTCTGAGTAAGTGAGGTAGTTCGTGTTAGTTCCGCAGTTCGTGTGTTGATAGTTCAAAGGTGGAGTTTAAATTTTACAGTTTGAGTTAGCGTGTTCGCTTATTGGTTCTTAAAAGATTGTTGTTACGTTCCGTGTGGTTACTGCCGTTTGTTTCGATTATATTGTTATTACACTGTTGCAGTGTATTCGTTTATCCATAAGGATATAACATCTGGTGACGAGGATCGTTCGAAACTCAAATCGGTTATTTGACAATTTCTGCGTTATGGAAAACCTATTAGCTGCAGTAGTACAGCTTTAAGAGAAGCAACAGGATCAACTAGAGGAGTTGCAAAAACAAATACAACAACAACAATTAATACAACTACAATACAAAATGGTGTATTGCAACAATTTCACAGCGGACATCCAGGAATGGCAGCGATGAAGGCTCTCATGAGGAGTTATGTCTACTGGCCGTCTATGGAAAGATATTGAAAACTTGGTGAGAACGTGCTGAGGTTGCGCGCTCGCAGCCAAAGCCGCGCTGGTAAAATATCAATCGTGGCCAGAGATGGAGAACCCATGGTCTAGGTTACACACGGACTATGTCAGACCGGTAAACGGCGCTTAACACCTAATCGTAGTAGATAATTGTACTAAGTGGCTGGAGGTTTGCAGGTGCTATAGATTAACCTCTAAGACAATTATAAAGTTCTTATACAAATTGTTTGCGTGATACGGTGTTCCTCACACACTAGTTTCAAACAACGAAACGCAGGTCTCTGGGAATCGATTCAAGAACTTCTATAAAAGGCATGTGATAAAGCATATTTTCACTCCATCCTACCACCCAAGATCAAATGGGCAGATAGAAAGATTTGTGGACACCTTTAAGGGAGCGTTAAGAAAAGCGAGGAATCACTTAAGTAACAACGAAGCACTGACAAATTTCTTAAGAATATACAGAGTGACCCCCAATAATCCATTTCCAAATTCAGGGGAGTCTCCTTCAGAATTGATGTTCCCAAGAAGAATAAAATCCATTTTTGACAAGCTATTACCAGAGAAAAAAAACGTAAAGGAAATACGAAAGAGCCAATGAAATACATTGAGATAGGTGATAAAGTGTCTTTCAAAACCTATATAAACTGTAATGAAGGCTGGGAAGATGGCCTTGTTAGTAGAAAAATTGGAAATATGATGTGTCTAATCAGAGGGTCACACGGTGGACATAAGAGAGTCCCTTAGAACCAGTATGAGAAAAAGAAAGCAGATCGAACACCTTGAGATAATGCCCAAGCAAAAGAGCTACTAATACACACACACAAGTATACATACATACATATATATATATGTATATCGATAGATAGATAGATAGAAAGATTGATAGATAGATAGATAGATAGATAGATAGAGAGAGAGAGAGAGAGAGAGAGAGAGAGAGAGAGAGAGAGATAGATTGATAGATATAATTCTTTACACTCGCTATTCTCCAATCATCAGGATTGTCACCAGAATCTAGGGTGCATGAGCTTGAAAGTATTTGTTGTTGATTTGTCGGCTTATAAATACTGTTTGTAGTCCTATGTTTCCTCACTATCTAATTGCAGATTAAGCGAAGTTATTTAAATCATTATTTGAGAAATGATAGCTGGTACTTTAGAACATATTCCACTGAGAATTTAGTCATTGTACTTCCTGCAAGATGTCGTTACTCTGAAATCTTTAGAAAGGGTTAGAGTTGTGAACACTAAAGCATATTAAACATGTTGGGTTGCACTACACTGAGATTCCTTACATATTAGCTTTTCTCATCATGAAGTACTTACTATGGGCAGGTACCAGGAAGCTCTGCAATAGTCTAACATAAGAAAAGTCTGTATATATTGACATGGATGATTTAAACAGATTGCTCTTCCTTTTTCCTTACAAGTAGCTATCCAGCTACTGTTTTTGAATATCAACAACACAAGGCATGTCATTGATTCATTTCTATAACTTGTGCTCACATTCAAGGAATGTTTGAACTATAATTTATTTGTAAAATTTCTAAATGAATTAAATTTACATGTCTGTTAAAGCTAAAAGTTTTGTTTCTATTATAAATCATTAAAATTTTTTTCTGCTATGAAATTTCAAATTTGAAGAGAACTAATTTGAGTTTTAGTGATTTAATTAGAGAATTTTTAGAAAGTGTTATTGAAATACAAATTCTTAGAAATTTAAAAAGCAAATTTCAAACTATCAGTTTGTATTGAATTTTAATTCTTATTAAAGTTTTAATTTAAATTCTTGCCATGTATTTTGTTTATGAAAATATTTGTTTTATCAGTTTGAAATTCAAACTGAGTAAAAATAACTGACAAAAGAGGCTTTAACCAATGACATAATCAGCAAGTTTAGTCATAGCATTGTTTTAGTTATGTTAAATAACTACCAAATATTTGAATTGCATGGCACCACTGTCTGAACAGATTCTGAAGAAAACTGAAATGGTCTGAATTAACAAAAAAAAAAAAAAATGCTCTTGGAAGTAAATACTTATGCCATGTTACCAAAGTAATTATGTATTATTTAAGACTTCAGATAAGCTGTGTCATTTATGAAAGGTGCCCTGCTTGAAATAGAATTCATGTCTTCTTGAGAATGTATTAGCTTATTCACATTTACAAATTTTATTTGCTGTCTAAAGTTTCTGAGCGTTTTTATAAACAACATTTAGTGTGGTCAATCTTTTCACAAACACGGTGTAGTGTTTTGAAAGTCAGTACAATTCATTTCCATTTTTCATGGATATTGGAAACAAATAACATTACTGATATTTTCTGCCTTCCTTGCTTTCCTTTATCTGCATGCACCTCTGCCATCTCCACAATTTAATTTGGTTTCTTTTATCACTATGTGTGGTTCTATGGATCATTTCCAATCAAGACTTATGTAACTTTGTTTCGTTTATTTATGAATACATACATACATACATACATACACACACACACACACACACACACACACACACACACACACACACACACACACACACACACACACACACACACAGATATATATATATATATATATATATACATACATACATATATGACTGCATATATATATGTGTGTATGTTTGTATTCAAATTCATTGCACCAAAAATTTAAGTGGCATTATCTGTAGATTTTATTATATGTATAACTATATTTTCAATAAAATCTTTAGCTATAAAATGATCACAATAATGTTTCTGATACTCTGATATTAAGAAGTGCAAATAAAATTAATGGCAAGTAAAAGATCCCAAAAAGATATGAAATTTTCAAGCAATCTATATAATTGCCATCACTCATCAGTTTGATTATCAATAATGTAAATCTCCATTTTATATCTATTGTAGAAAAAATATATACAATTTTGTTAAATGTAAATTTTCTTTTTTGCTTTTTACACCATTTCTTAAATATCAACTAGCTTGAAAATTTAAATATTTTTGTATATTTTTCAAACTTTAAATCTTAATATCCTTTTGTTATTTTCGTAGCCACTGTAGATATTTTGAAGAAGTGAAATAAATATATTGGATTCACATGAAAACTAAGTGTGTATAACCATTGCTTTTTCATAATCATTTTTATTAGAACATTTGTATTCATTGGTCTAGATATATTGGGTAGTTGTCAGCTATTTGGTTGTAGCATTTTGCTTTAACACTTCTTCAAATCATTGTTGTTTCACTTCCTGCTTTCTCATTCTTTTATTATTCTTAATCATGTCACCTTGTTTGCAGCAATTCTTTTGTATTGTATATTGCTAAAAGCAATCCCAGTCTGATGCAACTCTACCTAAATCTTGTAATTAACTTCCATGTTATCTTCTTTTCAATCAATATTAATATTCATTTTCATTTAAACACCATGCAAAATTTGTCTCAATCATTTATGACTAAATTATTCCTTTTTAACCTATTGTCTATCTCAGCTTTGTTTTACCATAGATCCCTTTTGAAATACAAACATTATAACATTTCTCAGAATCCTTATCTTACATGCAGCAATTTTTCCAAAGTCTGGTTGCTTACATACCATTAAATATTTTTCTGAAGGCTTAAATTAATTTACTTCTAAGTATTATTTTATTTCTCTGTTAGTTCATATTGAACATCGGGTTGAGTCAAACGTTTTGCTATATTTTACTAATTTGTTTGCTTTATTTGTCAAGTTACAACAAAAACGGCCTAGCATCCAATGTAGAGGTCATCATGTTGCACCATCTGAAACCACCTTTCTGCTAGTTCATTGTTCCCACGCTGATACCAGTTCTTGTTCTTCGAGGTGAAGAAATCTTCCACTAAAGCTTCCACCTCTCATTGGTCAATTAAGTGTCAACAACAGAGGAAATGAGCCACAGATTGAAAGAAGTAATCACCTAAGAGAGAGAGAGAGAGAGATTTCACAATCTTAACATGTATAAGTTGTGGTTAATCAAGGACCAGCTTCTTCTTGAACCTGTTCCCAAATATGGGCGTTTCAAACAAAACTCAATGCTCTGATTTGGTGGAATTATGAGAAGATAATTCACTACAAGTTCATTCTAGATAGCTGGAACATTACATTAACGCCAATTTGTATTCCAAAGCAGCTGGTGTGAATGTATACCTTTGTGCAGCTAAAATACTCAACAGCAGTTAACAGCAAACAATCTCTACTGCAGCAAGACTACACAACACTAGCTCGTCAATGATGGTTGAATTAGTTGTAGAATAATTATCATAATGATTAACTAATATTTCTATCATCTCTCAGTCTTCAAAGAAAGAGCAATGCTCAATACTTTTCTGCACCTCTGTCACTTGTGAGGGGAAAGGAAAATATTATCTTTAGACTAGGGACCTGCTCAAATTCTTGCATCATTGCAGATCACAATAAAGGAACATAAGGTTCAGTTAGTTGTGTTAAATCAGATGAAGGATTAAACTTATGACAAAAATAAACAAAACATAGCATCAGAAACAGTCCCTCCATCATATTTCCATAGTTTCTCTTTACCAAATTTAACTTACAAAAATCTGGTAGACCCAAGGCTGTTTTCAGAGTCATTTTCCCAAATTCACACTCAGTGGGGCTGAACCAAAGCTAAATAGTTAGAAAGCAAACTCTTTAACCAGGCAAAGCCTGTGCCTATTGTAGAAATTAAACATGTTACACATAAGCATACATATTTTTTTTGTATAAAATGTTTATCAATACAAAGTGATATCTTACATATTTAACCATATATTTAATATACTTAAATGCAGTATCTTTTCCTATAAAATATACATCAAAAGTTTTCTTACAAAGCATTTTTCTTTTGTTAAATTTGAAATAAATACTAAAAACATATAAGCAATTTTGGAGGGCTAAAGTACTATATAATGTTCCATTTAATAGGCATGAAAGCCTACTAAAAGAAAATTTGTTGATTTTTATTATTTAATTAACCAAAAATCCTTCATAGGTATATATAACAATTTCATTGACATCTGTCACTTTTGAACAAATATATAATGCTTTACTTTTTTTTCTGCCAAAGTCAATAGAACTGACAGAATAATACTGCTATAAAAGTTATATATTCACGTCACATGACTATTTGTAAATAACGCTCGTGTGTGTCTGTGTGTGTGCGTGTGTGCATGTGTGTATAGCATCTTTTGTCTTTTTTTTCTGCTTTTCTTATCAGAACAGCAAACAAACAAAAAATGATCAATGTCAATATTCAGAGAGTAAAATTACAATGGAAATGAGGCATTTGAAATTCTCTTTCAGCCATTCCTATATTTAAAAATGTGAATGAGAATTAAATGGGAAAAAAAGCATCGAAACAAAAATATTTTACTATTTATTTATATACAATTTACATCTGCAAAAGAGATTTTTTTTATGATAAATACTCTCATCAAACATTAATTTTTTTTTTTATTAAATTGATTTCATATTTGAGTGCAAAAGGATTATGGTATTAGCAATCAAAAAAAAAAAAAAAGAAAATAGAATGAGAGAGAATATGCTGTTAGTAGCTGAGAAAAAATATGCTGAATTGTTATTCAAGGTATAAAATTTCAAAGTCAATACTCTTTTCTGTTTAGTTCCATTAGAAAGATAAGTGATTCTACAAAGCTGCCAGTATTAATATAAGCTATAAGAAATATAACAGGAAACAGAGTTATTATTATTTGATTGCATGTATTTAACAAGAAATAAGATAAATAAAAAACAATAGAAATACCAGCATATCATCTTTGAGACAGTTCTGTTTGTATGTTTCCAGTAAAAAAATTTAGTTCCATTTGCTGTTGATAAATTATTTTCCCATCCTATGTCAGATTTCTCATATGCAATTTGAGAGCTGTGGGGATTTTATGCAGTAATTAATACTGGTATTAATAATGGTGAATTTGACATCAACTGAATATCTACTAGGTTGATTTTTTAAAATAAACACTTGTTTGATAAAAAAATGTTTAATTAATTCCAAAGTAAAATTTCGATTTACATTTATAGAAAAAGATCCAATTTTCTTATGGAATTTGTGGAAAATTCAGAAGAATAAAAATCTTTGTCATTAGCTGAAAAACGTCAATAAAACAATTAAGAAAAATTAAAATTAAAATGGATATGCTCCTCACATTTCTTGTCAGAATATTAAAACTCTGACTGATATACACATACTTTTTGGAAGGGCATGGAAATTATCCATTTAATCATGAGCTTCATTAGAAATAGTTATTCAGAATGGAAGCAGGTATGGATCATTAGTTAAGAATTTTGCATCACAGTGAACTGGATTTTAGATTTGATTTTTCTCACTACATGACACTAACTATATGGTTTGATTAGCTCTTATATATCACCTTCAGTATACTCTACCTTAGCTGCATATCGATCCAAGTTTTATGAGTGAAATTGGGTAGACAGAAACTATGGAAAACTTCTTAGAATGTGGTATTGTACTAGTTCTCAGTGGGTAGACTTAATATCTTAATTCAATACCTCTGTCTGTCCATTAGCTGCCTATAACAGGCTTCACGCTTTTAGTTCAAATACCTTAACCAGGGGACCAGTATAGAATAATTTGATTTCTCCTGGTGTTTGTTTTTCTATTGTATTTACTTATGAGTTATGCTTTTTTTTCCTCCATTCCATTCATCAGTTTTCAAGATTTTGTAATTGTTTATGGTTGCAGCCTTTCTGCCTTTAATGAATGCTTCTGCATTTATATATATATTTATATGTAAAGTACTGTTTTACAGCTGGTTGTCCTTATCAGGTATTACTGTTATCTTCTGTGAAAGCTAGGCTAACTTTGCTGTATTTTTAGATCAGTTTAGTTGGTTTCAGCAGCAAGGAACATGATTGTTAATTTTATGAATATATAGAGGCTATTACAATGATATTCTGTAGTAGTTGTAGATAAGGATATTCATAATGTTTGTAGATAATGGTTGTGTTGGGGCTGTCAAGAGAATTACTTTCTGTTCTAGGTGAGATATTTTTCAACTCCTGTGTCATAGTAATCAATCATTACATCTGGTCCATGGTGATCTATGAGTTTCTGTGTTAATACATAAATTGCTTGGATGTCTAAAAAAACCCTGAGTTTTTAATGCAATGCATTTATATGTAAGTGCTTATGTCCTAACATATGTGTGCACTCATTACCGTAATTATCATTGTCATCATCATCATTTAGCGTCTGTTGTCCAAACTGGCATGGTTTGACCAGAGCTGGTAAGCTGAGGGGCTGCACCAAATTCCAGTCTGATTTGGCATGGTTTCTTTGGCTGGATGCCCTTCCTAACGTCAACCACTCCTAGAGTGTAATGAATGCTTTTATATGCCACTGGTATGGGCGCCAGTTGCATAACACCAGTATCAGTCATTACTAGAATTTCACTTGACTTGATGGGTCTTCTAAAGCACAGTATATTGCCAAAGGTCTTGGTCATTTGTCATTGCCTCACGAAGTCCAGCGCTTGAAAGGTGCTTTTTATGTGCCACTGGTATGGGTGCATCAGCCACATTGCCTCCATGCTTGAAAGGCGCTCTTTACATGCCACCAGCAAGGGTGCCAGTTATGTGACACTGACAACAGCCACAACTATGATTTCACTTGGCTTGATGGATCTTAAATTTGATAATTGTCTTTTTTATACAAGTATTTTTAAAATGTGTATGCAGTAACACTTTTAGGACCTTATTCAGTGTGTTGCAAAGGGAAAATGTTGAAAAATCTCTATTTTAGATTAACAGTATAGTTGAAAACCAAGGTAATTTATTGTTCTTCATAACAGCAGTTGTGCGTTAGTTATAATAATTGTAATGTTCCATAGGCAGAGATAGTAATTCATTCTTAAAGGTTCAGTCAAAAGTGAAGAATGATAACAATCAACAGTAGAGAAATAAAGTGTTAAACACTGCTAAAAGGAGAGAATTAGCAGTGGTAGTCTGAGGGTGAATTCATGATGTTGTAGACATGCTCTGATTGTGCACTCAGTACCAGAGGAGTATCTTTGCTATGGGTGGTATGCTATGTATATCTATGATACAGAGAATGATTTGGCTATCGGAGGATTAAAGGTAGCTGCTTATTGGAAACACTCTGAGAATGAAGCAGTCTCTATAATGCTACAGAGTTAAGGAATCAAGGGAACATATTCTGATCACATTGATGAAAGCAGAAGATGAGAGTGGGGTTGATAAGTCAAAGGCATTATTAAAGATCCTTGTCATTCGTGCACATTGCATTTTAAAAGTAAAGTACATTTAAAAACTATTCTTTTTCTATATCTAATTTATAGTTCCCATCTTTTGCTAAGCTCAGGTCACACAAACTCATTAAACAAAGCTTTTGCTTAATTAAAACTGAAGTTTATGTATATCTCTTATCTTTTAGTTGTTTTAGTTATTTGACTGCAGCCATGCTGAAGTACCACCTTGAAGGATATTTTAGTGGAACAAATCGACCCCAGGACTTATTTTTTGGCTTACTTTTCCCGAATTACTACACTACAGTGATGTAAACACACCAACACTGGTTGTTAAGCAATTGTGGGAGAAACATGCACACATATCGATATATATACGATGGGCTTCTTTCAGTTTCTGACTACCAAATCCATTCACAGAGTTTTGGTCGGTCCAAGGCTGTAGTAGAAAGACACTTGCTCAAGGTGTTGCACAGTGAGACTGAAACCAGAATCAAGTGATTGGGAAGCAAGCTTCTTACCACACAGCAAGTGGGTGCTGAAAAGTTCCTGGCTTTAATAGTCTTGTGAATAGACTTGGTGGAGGCCCAAACTTGTGAGTTCTTTTACAGGGCTTAGAGAAACTGAAGGACCATTGCAATAAGTGTGTGGATCTGAGAGGGGAATATGTTGAATAAAATCATTATTAACTGTACCTCCTGTATTTTCTTTTACCCAAAACTAGGAACTTTTCAGTACCCCTCATATAATATGCATACAAATATATACATGGTGAGTCTCCACATAGTTTCCAACTGCCAAATTTGTTCACAAGATATTGGTTGGCCCAGAGCGATAGTTGGAAACATTTGGCCATGATGCTGCACAATGGTACTGAACCCAAAACCAAAGGCCAGCTTCTTAACCACATGGCCATATGTAGTAAGCAAGCAGTAATTAAGTAATGTTGACATATTTAATGTAATGAACATTAAAAATCTTTTAGGGAAAAAATATCAATATCAGAGAAGGTCTAATGTTTAATAAACATTTTCTTCATGATTCTTCAACATTACTTTGGCAAGTAAGATGAAAACGATGTTTTGCTGATGATGTTATAAAACAGAAATATGTTCTGATTTATTTCTTGTAATTGTTGAAGTAATTAAAATAACATCAGCATCTAACGCATGTTTTTTTTTTTTTACCATATAATTATTCTTTTTTAATGCTCTTAATTTAACTATTGTTAGCACTAACTTAACTGTTGTATTTTCATTCAGATGGCATATCTGAATTATTCTCTGATAAGTGACTGTATTCTTTATAATCTCAGGCTTCTTGTGAAAAGAGAATAAATAGCATTATTTTGTTTCCTTTGCCTTTTGACATGTGTTGATTTCTTGTAATAATCCAACTCTCTGTAAACCTGTTGAAGAATATCTTATTTCTTTTAGATAGATTTTTACAGTAGGAAATTTGCTGAAGGGAACTGATTAATTGCACAATAATTGTTTTCTATTTTGTGGCTCTCAGTAATTTTACTTGGAAATAAACATTCTTTATTTCCCAATAAAATCTTTCTTTATGGTGCATTGCAGCAGAAGAAAATAAAGCAAAACAAATTTTGTTTTCTTTAATTATTATCAATTTACTTCTTGTCAGTTGATCTTTCTGTATGGTGATAGTAAAATTCCTTCTCATGCCTAGTTGTTAAGGCTTGTCTTTCTCTGGTTAGCATACACTAAATAGATAAGAGACAATTCTTTTCATGGACAGAACATAAGTGTCTTGAGAGTTGATACCTGAATAACTATATGCTGTATATCAAAATTTATTGAAGTAAGATGGTTTATTTATTTATTTAATTCCTAACAGGCATGATATAAAATCCCCCCATCTCTAATCTCTTTGAGGATAATCTAAAATTCAATTTAATTCTAATAATAGGATTGCAAATTTAACATTTCCAGAGTGAAGTAATATCATCAAATAATAACAAAAAGTAAATTCAAGATATCATTTATCAAATTTATTTCTATAATATAAAGCTTATCTTTTCAAAATACCCTCACACTAGTTTATATATATATTTTTTCTTATTAGCTTTAGATTGTTAGAAAGTAAAACATCGACTGTTAATTTGTATGGAATTCATAGAATTGAGAAATGTGTGAAAAGTTCTCATTGCTCCAGGTGCTTGAAATCAAATACTGTAAATGTTTATATTGTCAAGAGAATAAACAGATTATGAAGTAATCTGAAATAACACAAGTCACATAATCAGCATCAGTAACAGCCATATTTCCCAAATCATTGATCATAATGCCTAATTGAAAAATGATCCTCGGAGGAAGCTTCTATCTGGTCACTTGATATGCTAGAAACAGCAGCCACGTATATCTTAGATCACACTGCCATCATCATTAGCAGCAGCATTGTTTTAATGTTCACTTTGCTATGTTTGCATGAGTCAGATTAAACTTTTTGTTTCAGATTTTCCAATGGCACGATACTCTTCTTGTCACTAACCCTCTTTTGTTTCCAAGCAAAGTGATATTTCATCTTGGTGGCACATGTTTCAATGGAATGTTGGAAATTACACCACTTGTCTGATAGTGATGTTTTTTGCCACTCTCCAGTGATATCAAGGCAAAGAGATACAAACATAGAAACACACACATGTATACACACACACACAAGTAAGTAGTTTATCATAATATTGCATTTACTTTTTTATGAGAGACAAAGATTGAAAACAATGCATCAGTCCTTGGACCACAGTACCCATATAGGATTTCCCATCATCCCCTGGCGGTAGTACTACTTACTTTGAGAAGCATTAGTGTAAAGTTAGACAGTAGTAACCAACATTATTTACTTTCTTCTAAATCTGTCTGAATCTTTGTTAAAACATATTTGATGACTTAAATTTTTCTGATCTGTTACAGCTTATCACAAATTTCTGTAATGCATTTGTCAAAATTTTAAATATACATAATGCTGGCTTAAAATGAAGTCACAGATGATAGAAGAATGAACCAAAGTGACATATGTTGAATTTATTGAAGTGAAAATAGTGAGGAGAAAGCTGTATGGAATAAATATGAAGATGAAAGGAGACATTGACAGCCGCATGTCATTTCTAATGTACGAATATAACAGTTGAGAAATAAAATATATTTTAGTATGAAAAATGAGAAGTTGTTGAAATTCTAATAGACATTATAAGCACCAGTTTTAGACAGAAGGGAGAAACACATTTGCTGATCTCTCTGAAACCATAGATCTATAAGTTACCAGGTGATAGAAATGGATAGATACCAGCAATAGGCTTGTTACTTTTAAGTCTTGAATTGGGATTTATAATGTTTAGTATCATTTGCATTAAAATTATAGCAGTTAAATCATGACTGGAAATTCTGTGAAGACATTCTTCATTTTCTGTAATATATTTGACAAAGGAAATAAATGCAGACAATGTTTTTACAGCAAATTTAATGCTTTTTCCCATTATGATCATTAACAGTAGCATCTTACAATGTCTGTTCTTCCATGCTGGTTCAGGTTGGATTGCTTTCATAAAGCAGTGCTTTACAGCAGGATGCCCTTCTTGCAATCAGCTCTTTTAGCAGTTTCTTATGATATGCAGTGACACAACTATACTCATGGTAATGTTCTTTTAATTAAAGGAAATGCAAATTATTCTTTGACCAGTAGCATTAACATCAGTGGACAAATGCATGCAGTAAAAATAACCTGTTCATGGGAGATACTTTTGGATTAATGCTTAATAGTTTTTTACAGCATTCTGCCACTAACATTAAGCTACTTAGAGAATTTTAGAATTGGTGATTATCATGAAAGCCAAGAGATCATAATTTGTCAAAAACCTCATTAACATTTGACCTGACAAATGGCCTAGATTTATTTTGATGTGCAATGTTGTAGTCCCTTAAATTATATTATATGAAGAGAAATTACTCTATTAATTATCTTTAGATGACACTACATGAACATTTCTCATTAATCCATATATACATACACATACAGGCACTATAAATAAACAATCACAGACAGATATGTATTCATGTATATAGCTACACTAATATAAGTACATGAGGCTTACGTATATTAAGATGCAGGTGTTCTCATGCACAGAAGTGCATACTTCGGTGCACATATTCCCTTAGACACACTTGCTATTGCATGCACTGACAGAAATGTTACCCTCAGCCAAATGTCCATAGTCACAGGGTGGGTTTATACATAACGCAAGAATACACGCATATACACTCATGTGCAAACACACACACACACAGGCACACATACTGATTGGGTCATGGAATGTAAATATACAGATACTATAAATGAAGCTAGTGAAGTTGCATGGCTCAGTGGTTAGAGCATTGAACTTACGAACTTAGAGCATCGAATCCTGGACCGAGGTGTGTGTTGTGTTCTTGAGCAAGACACTTTATTTCACGTTGCTCCAGTTCACTCAGCTGTAGAAATGAGTTCTGACATCACTGGTGCCAAGCTGTATCAGCCTTTGTCTTTCCCTTGGATAACACTGGCGGCGTGGAGAGGGGAGGGCAGTATGCATGGTCGACTGCTGGTCTTCCATAAAAACAACCTTGCTCAGACTTGTGCTTCGGAGGGTAATTTTCTAAGTGCAATTCTATGGTCATTCATGACCGAAGGGGGTCTCCGATAAATGAAGCATTCCTACATGTGTCCATACTGATATAATAACATCCCAAGGAGAAAACTTGCACATGCTAATTACGTACAGACACAGAGACATACATGAAGCACATTTGTATGTGTATTCATTCATTTATAAGAGCAAGCTTTTTGATGGTTGTTCAACAAAGTAGAAATAGCAGCCACTTCTCCCCCAGATCTTAACATGATGACTTAGAAACAGAGAAAACCAATGGATAAATTTCATCATCTTGAAAAAAAGTAATAAGTGAATTCTGACGAGTTTTAAATCTGACAAAACTATATGGTTTGACTCTTATTACAAGTTATAATTTAATCAAGTCTTAATTTCACATCCACCAACACAACTAACTTGATCACCTAGATAATGGAAGCTATCTACTACCTCTGGCTTACTCCCTGGCAGTTGATAGAGTGTATTTTCTGTACATTTCCAGTGTTTATTGTACCCATGCATCTTCCACACAAAAGCTATTTTCTCTGTTAACCTTGTTCTGATATTATTGCACCTCTTATGTGTCTATAGCTTGCACTAAGTACATCTTATGGAGCCTTTTCTACAGATTGAGCGGGGGCCATCTACCTGAAGGGATTTGTGATTTGTCTGCCTTCCTACTTGCTATGACTCTGGTTTTTTCTAGGTAAAATCTATGACCCTTCGATTCTAGACCTTGCTTAGATATTTTAAGCACCTCAGCGATGATCCCTGATGGGCTGGGGGCTTTCCCTGTCTTCATATTCTTAATTTCTTTATCTACCTTGGTACTGTTGATTCAGATAGCTGGTCCCTCAGTTGGGTGAACAACTGGCAGACTCTGGCAGAAATGTTAGCGAGCTGGCAGAAACGTTAGCATGCCGGGTGAAATGTTTAGTGGTATTTCATCCGCCTCTACGTTCTGAGTTCAAATTACATCGAGGTCGACTTTGCCTTTCATCCTTTCGGGGTCGATTAAATAAGTACCAGTTACTCACTGGGGTCGATATAATTGACTTAATCCATTTATCTGTTCTGTATGTAGCCTCTTGTAGGCAGCAAAGAAATAAGACTCCCCTCCTCTCATTCATCCTCCAAATTCAGCAGTCTTTCATAATGGCATTTCTAAACCTATTTCCTTGCAGAATCATTAAATGCAAATGAGCCATTATCCATGCAGACACATTTCTCTCCTATCACTTCACAATTTTCTTGCACACACTATCTTGTAATCTAAAGCACTTCATGTTTTTGGTCCTCACATTGCTGAATTCCTTCTTTTCTGCTTCATCCTTGGCTAAATATACCTGTCTCCTAGCTTCCCTTCTGGATATCTTATGTATATATATTGTGGCTATGTATATATATATATATATATATATATATATATAATTTACTCATCACTAATTGTGACTGAGGGTGCTGGGTAGCACATATATTGCTAGAAATAAGACTTAAAACCCTTGGAACTGCCAATGGAACAAATATGAAAATGTGCTTCCTTCCAGTTCTAAGGGTTTTAACTCTCATTTCTAGCAATGTATGTTCTACCCAGCACCCTCAGGCACACTCAGTGATAATTGAATTTTTCCTTTTGGTTTTATATTGCATAAAGCTGCCTACATTATGTTATATATATATATATCTAATATCCAACTCATGAAAGAAAGATTAAAGCTTTTGGTATTCATTACAGCTCTTCTCTGGCTTGCTCTGTTTTTCCTTTTCCCTCTCTGGCTGACCCTCTTCTTCCTTCTATCTGCCTCTCTTTCTCTTGTTTACTTTAACTCCTTCTTTCTGTTACTTACTCTCTTTCTCTCTTATTCGGTCTCCCAGGATTACTTTATTCCTTTGTGTTTCCTCACGGCTCACTTTTTCTTCTTTTTCTTGCTACCCTTCTTTCACACTCTGTCTTTTATCACTAATTGACTCTATCTCCTTCTGTAGCTATTTCTAACTCCTTAACCCATTCTCTCTTGCCGCAACTCTTCCTCTCTGTTTTCCTTTCTCTTTCTCCTTACTCTTTCACTCGTCAATGTTCTTTATTTTCCCGTTCTCTCTGGTTTTCCACTCTTTCTGTTTCTCTCTCAGACTTCTTGTTGGTTCCCTCTTCTCTCTTCAATATATGTGTATGTGTTTTTCTGTGTGTCTCTCTGTATGTGTGATTTGCATTTTTTAATCACACACACACACGCACATATATATGTAGAACTGGGAATATCTGTATGTGTGACTTAGTGTACTTTTATGTCTGTATTATGTGTACACACACACACACACGTACACATTCATACGCACGTACATACACACATGCTCACACATACTCACATGTAAATTGCATGGATGGCGTCATTCTAGTCGGTTTGTGATGAAGTCAGTTTTATCTAGTCAGTCAAAACCTGTTTCCCATCTTAATAATAGAATAACTGTATTATAAAACAAACAAACAAACAACAAATACCTAAATTATTCAATTGTTACCAATCTCAAGTCTGTTTCTCTTTGGAATTACATTTGAGAGAATATGGATTCTAATATTCATAGGATGTGCAATTCCCATTTTCCTGAAGTCAATAACATGATGACATTGCATAAATCTTTCAAGGCTCATCTAAATGTTAATGGCATATATTTGGACACTGTTTAGAAATAATGTTTCTATATGTCCTCTGGGTTTACATACTCTACTAAAATAAAGCCTTTTCTCTTGTATGTTTTTTTCTTTTATAGTTGTTGTTTGAGGGATTCTTTACAAGGTGGGGGAATATTTTGTTACACTAAAATCAATTGTTCTGTTGCTTTTTCTGGTGAAGTTAATAGTAACGATTTGGATAATGTGTGAATAAGAAAAACGAATGTTATATTTACTAAAGTAAATATTGAACTTGAGATAGTCACTTTTAAAAATTTCTTCTGTAATGTAAATTGATGGTTTAATGATTTTCTGTCAAAAATCACTACTTTTGCATATGTATTTATATCAATTTTGTTTTATTGTAGATTTTATCGTTTCCCATTGACATTTTAATAAGGTGTGCAAATTTTGCTGTTCCCACAGAATTCTATAAATATTTGTTTGTCAGAGATTTTGCAAGTTTTCTTTTTAATATTTCTTCTAGATGCCTGGCAGCCATGCAAATATGAGACAGAAAATAATTATAGATAAATCCATCATAGTGGAACAAGAAATGAATTAAGCCTTGTTCAATCACATAGACGAGGTAATCATTGCTAATAGAATTTTAATTGATTGTTTTATAGTACATTATCATTATCTTCTTTTTTCAGCTCTGAGCCATGCATCGGTGTCATGACTTCACCTGATTTCAAACATCCCGTAAATGGATAGATAACTAAGTTAGAATAATTAGACAAGATTCAGCTTTTTCAATATTCAAATTGAAAAAGAGGTTTTGTTTGAGCAAATCACAGAGCATTTGACTCTTCCTGCTGGCTTATGGAATTATCTTATTATCCTCACTATTTTTTTAGAATCTCAGCTTGTCCTACAGATACAGAAGCTACTGAAAAAAAATCAGGTGAGCAAAATGGGAATTGAAGCAATAGAAGGATAGAATTTTCCTTTAAATCTTTAATAACTTATCCAATTTCTCTCTTTGAAAACTTAATATTTTGGTTTTGATTTATAGGAAAGTGATAAAATCTTTGTTTGTTTGTGTATTTATAGGCGAATATATGCAGAACCCATAGGGATATTTTGCTGTTTTATCATTGGAAAATTTGCTTTATTGTCTGCATGTAAAGCAGGATATTTTCAAAACTGATTTTGATTTACTTATTGACAGTAGGAGCAAAAATAAAAATTGATGTGTATGTTGAAACTAATTTGTTGAATATTAGGTCCTTAGGAACAGAGTTCTTACTTTAATACTTATAGTAAAGTTGGAACACTTAAATCTTAATGCAAAACTAATTTTGATTTATACTGCCAATCTGTTGAAATATTCTGTTATAGTTATTTTTATATTCATTATTGTGTAGGCTATTTGCCAATTTCAATCTATTCAAAACATACACTCAAACACACACACACACACACACACACATGTACAGCTCATCACTCTCTCTCTCGCTCACTTTATACACATACACATACATATACATACACACACACACACACACACACACATACACGCACAAACATATATAGAAATCACAAATCTATTCCTTTAAATATTTTACCTTCCTATAAATTATCATCTTTGAAAATTGTTTCTAACCAAAATGTGGATAGAATCTAATGCATAAATATATATGCAAACATAAATGTGTGTGTGTGCATGTGTCGGTGCGTGTGTGTATGTGAAATAACAGTTAAGAAAGAAATTTGTTTCCTATTTATGGCACAAATTAATCAAATGATATTGTGATATTGTTTGCACTCAATATTGAATATTAAAGATTTAGAAACTGTAGGTGACAAACCCCATTTTGATTGGAGGAATTTTGTGAATAAAGCATCATTGGGTATTTTGTTAAACATGGCTATTTGTTACATATTGTTGTCAAGAATAAAAACTATTTTAGAACTGATCATTTCAAGGCAAAATGCAATTGTCAGGTGTCCTACAAATCATTATGACAACATTTTCATATTTTGACCATGCCTTGTCATATTGTTGCATCAAATCTAGATATCTGTCAGATTTGGCAACTGATATATAACCAAATGTGAATTCATTCAAAATATTTCCCGATCACTTGTATTCCACTGCTAAGTTTTAGCTTTATAAATTTACTAATGACACAGATACACAACTATCAAGAGGCTAACTAAATGAATGAACTTCTTGCTATGTGCATCTTCCTCCTATAGCTACACAAATTCATTATAGAATATCTCCCAAGTAAATGAATCTAATTTTTGGAACTAAACCATAGTTTTATTTTGTTTTCTGTACACAACTCAGTACATCTGATTCTGGGTTTCATTCCCTCCAATAACAGTTAACTTCACTTGAATGTGCTATTTGAACATTAGCTGTCCTACTTCTCATTAGCTGTTTCACCATTTGATCATCTTAAATATTCTACTCTGCTTTATAATGACAATACTTTAGTTATTCTGTGTCTGTCTTACCATTACAACTTAGCTATTTTCTTCTACAGTTAAAATAGCTAATTTCAGTTACAATGCTATGACTTTGCTATGATATTTGCTCGACACTAAAAACAGATTAGGCATATTTCTCTGTCTCGCAAGAGAACCTTAACTGTGCTCCTCTGGCTCCCACTCACAACAGATTGCCAGTTTTCTTCTGTCCTACAACAGTAACATAATATGCTTTTTTTTTTGTCATTTCTCTTAATGAATACAACTTAGCTATTCAGTTCAACCACACAATGACAGTAGATTATCTACTCTTCTACTGAGCTACCTCCATATTCCTTTCTTCTTCATAATAACAACTCATTTCTTCTCATCTGCTTCACATTGACAGCAGCTTAACTGTTTTCTTTTGCTTTGTAATAACTATTTCCTTTTGTCTAATAATAGCAGCAGCTTAGCTAACAACAGATTACTTATTCTTTTCTACCCTAAAATCATTATATCTTGGGTGCTTTTCGTTTACCTTTCAATGATTATATCTTAGCTCGGTAGAAGTGATTAATTTGACAGGAATACTTGACTAGCATTTATTTGCTAAGTACTGAGGTGGATTTAATCAACTTGATAAAATCGGTCTTCTAAAGATTTAATTCTTAAAAAAGTTACAAATATAAATTTTGTTATTGTATATGAAGCATTGTACATTTTAATACTCCTTTAGGTTTGATAATTTTCATAAATAAAAGGTTGTATGTGCATTTGTATCATTGCAGTTGTAGTGTGGGTGTATGCAATGTATGTGTGCAAGTTGTTTTTGCTATGTGAATTTATGTATGCAATATCTGTGTGTGTTTTTTCATATCTCTGTATGCAATTTGTGTTTTGCATGCATAATTTCTATGTGTTATTTGTCTGTGAAATATGTTTGTATTATTTTGGAGTGCAGAAGAGTAATATATATGGCATCATACAATTTGATAACTATTAAGAAAACCACAAATGCTCTTTGATTCCTCTAAAATGCTGTCATCATCAGTGTAGAAAATGTGTATGCAGTTTGTAGTTTTTGATGTGTGTAAATATGTGTTCTGTTTGTGTGCATTCCGTGATTATTTTTTCAATGGGCATATGTTCTATGATATTTGCAACTCTTATAGATACTTTGTCATTTGTCTGTTTTGGCTTATACATAATATAAGACAGACTCCATTTCCCATATACACTTCACTTGGAACTCTATACTGCAGTAGACAGAGAGCAGTGTGAAAAATTATGTACAAGCGTTTCTGCAATTTCCAGGGGACATAATTCTATGTAGATCATAAGTAGTAGTTTTGTGTTGTTCTATAGTTGACAGGTTTGTGAGTAAGCATTTATGCCCTTACTCGACCTGCAAGAAAGGGGCAATAAAATCTCCCTGAAGGTAGTGCTAGATACACAGTGCCTGCAAAAGATGACACCTGGAATGTCTCTGATCATAGTTTCCCTCATTGGGGACTACCAGATGCTGAGCAATAAACTCTACTGCAATTAACTAATCTTCATAAATGCATTCGCTTCATTCTTACCTATTAATTTCAAGAATTCCAAAATATTTACAGGAAAGGCAAAAGTTATTATTTCTGTTATTGTAATATCGTATAGACTACTGGATCTGTTATAGGAGTTTGAGCAGTGCTTATAGCCATTATGTTGTGATGCTAGATGTTGCTGTTGTTGTATAGAACCAGGTCAGTCCTTGATTGAGTGTACCAATGTTTACACTTTCATGAAGTTTCCTTCATTTTTTCTAAGTATAGTGCACTCATGACCATATTATTCATTGTGTTTTTCTTATTATTAATAGACTGTGATTTGTAGAAGATTTAGCTGCCATTTAGCAAGTTGAGTGACTGTACAAAAGCTCTCCCATTGCCTCATTGTGTGTTAAATTATGTTAAATGGTTACATATCAGAGATATTTTCCCATTTTTATTGCTAAAAGGAAGGACAACCTGCATGATTTTATTGGACCTGAACTGAATGCTTGCAGCAATTCTGCTAAAGGTATCCAAGAAACACATGCTGTTAAACTCGGTGACATATGAAGTCTAGTGGTTACAAAAACACCCAACAAATAAAATTTGAAATGCAGATGTAAAACACAGAAAAGAGTGGTGCTAATCATTTCATCTGAGAAAAAATTTCCATTTAAAAGTAATATTGAACTGGATGTCAATTATTTCTTTTCTCTCAAATTCTTCTTAAGATAGAATATATTAGAAGTACTGTTTTGTCACTTGGCCTTTTGGAAATATGTCCATCACATTTTTTGATTTGTTAATTACATCATGACCTTAATTGAACTGCACTTTAGTTATCTTATGAAAAGTGGTTTCCATTATCAATGTTATGTTATGAAATACGTTGCCAGTCATTTCATTTTCATGCTTCAGTGTTTTCCTAACTACATACCATGTTAATGTTAGTGATGGATTTGAATACATGCATTTAAATCTTTTGATACCAACTGCCTGAGACAGCCCTGATAGAAAGCTGTCTATTTTAAAGAGTTAATATTTTAAGCCTTTGATCTTAATTGTAAGTAAAACCCATTTAAATTCTGTTTTAAAAAAAAACAGTTTAATAATACAAGATTTAATTTACTTTATTTTCTCAAATATTCAATAATTTTTTACAAATGAATCGAAGCAGATTGGTCTGTAGCTCATGATAAATTTAGTCATGAAAGGGTTAGGTTGTAAACTCCTGCTTTTATGATACCACAAAGCAATATTAGTATTAATGCTATTATCAGTCTTGAAAAATTATAATTTCAAATTGCTAACATAAAATTATTACTTCAGATGTTTTTAAAACTAGAACTAAAATGATAATTTCTGTCATAGGGTGTTATTTAAGAAATGTGAAATTTTAATATGTATCAAAAATTCAATATGTAAGTTTTCTGCATTTATAATTTTATTTTAGTGCTCATGCATTAAAAATATAGCATTATGAGAATGATTTATTCAGGATTAGCAACATTCTTGGATAGCATATTTGAGAAAGACAAATTTATTGAAAAACACTCACAGAAAACAAACTGGCCAAAAGACAAATTGATTGAAAACATTAGTTGACATCACATTCATAAAAAAATATCGAGTAAAAAATGTATAGAAAACTAACTTTAAGAAAATAAATAACATTATAATTTTAAATGAACATTATAAAATGGAATATGTTCACAATTTGATTTCAGGCTTTTTTCAAATCTAAAACTAAATGCGACTATAAGCATGTAAATATTATGACATCTCATTTTGTATAAGTTATAGAGAACAAATTCTAATTTCACATTAGCAGCAGTTTTTCAAAACAATGCTTTTGATTTGGTTGTCATTAAATACCTCATATGCTAACTTTGCTTCTCTCTCTTTTAGTTTACTTCCATAATGGTTAGCAAGTTAATGCAATGATATAAACAGAACATGTACATATGCTTGCTAGATTGGTTGTTTAACAGTCTTTAATCTTATGTTATAGGCAAGGAAACAAAATTATAATTTTTATCAGTGACTATTGATCAAAGTGCACAAATTCATATTTACTGACTTGTGACATTTGACTACTAATCAATTTAATGTAATGGTGCTAAATATTGTCATACACACAATTATGATTTATAACTATTTCTACTCAAATCTTCAAGAAATATCAATATTTTGATGACAAATTACTTTTCCACTTTTTATTTGACTAATATATTTTGAATCAATTAGTCTTTTGAGGAATTTGTTCTTTTACGAATATTTTACTGGGAATGCATGAAAAAGTTATTTCAAGATACTACAGTTCTGATGAAGGAGAAGATAGAAGACCATATCAACTGGAGATACATGTTTCTGTTGAAATTCTGACTGGCACAAGCTTGTTAGAATGCCTGCTAAAATAGTAAGGTAATATACACTCACAAATGATCTTCATCATTAACTTATATTGAGCATATATTTAACAGGTCAGTTAACCAATAATAATGTATTTAAAACCAATTCACACAAACAAGATTCTAATGAATACAAAGTAGTTAAGATGGTAAAACCTCTATTAGTAGTATTTAAACAAGATTAGTACAAGTTGTTCCCTGTTATGAATGGCTAATGAATAATAGCCTTTGCAAGACTCACTCTCACTCTTCTGTGTTTGATAGCAAAACTATTGGCAGTAATCAGTATAGATAGCATTTGTTTGAAAGATTATCTTGGTAATCCACCATGATGTTAGAAATTTAAAAGATTCCAAAGCTATTTTATTTGCTGTTTAGACTATTGGCTCCTACCATATTGAAGGTTTAAGCAGAAGACACTAGTATGCTCTTGCATTTAAATTCAGGAATGTTTTAATATATTGGAAAATTTCAACAAAAGAAAATAATTTTTTATTATTGAAATCACTGAGTTGTTGCATTTTTTTCTCCAGTACTTCAAGATATCAGATATTAAAGAAATAATCAATTTGTTTCTAAAGCACATTGAAAACATACTTCATGCTAAACAAGTCTGAGAAAGAAATATTGAATAAATCAGGCACCATATGATAAATTATTCAGAAATGTTGATTTTTGATTGATTAAAAAAATCCCAACATAGAAATTAACAGGTGGTTAGTTGATAATTCTATTAAAGTTTATTGTTGATTTTTGTGAAATAAATTATTGGGCTATATTTAGAATAAATAACATATTTGTTATTGACCTGTGAATATCAGATAAAATAAAAAAAAGTTAAAAGAGTACTTTATTAATTAGCTTTTATAATGCACAATTTTTTTTCCTGTCAAAATACATAACCATAATTGAATAGATTCAGACAGTATTATGATTTATGGCTAAAATATATAAATAAAAAAATGAAACAATAATAATAGAAAAATTTTCAGGGACGCCTTCTGCAGAAAAACATAGTTAACTGTAGGCTAATGTTCTTAGATTATTTTTAATCAGTCAATCTGTACTTTATAATGTCCAACATGTTCCTTAAAAAAAAAAAAAAAAAAACAGTTGTATGTAATTTGAGAGAGGTTTTCTGCCATTTCTAGTAAGTCAAGTGATCACCTAGAAGTGTCCTTATTGGATTATCAAATTAATTTGAAATGATGCAACTTCAGAACAATGTTTATATCAATACAAACTACATTTTGGAGCAATAGTAATGGTATGGGGTTTGGCTGCCCACTTTAACTACAGCAAACATGTATATAAGAGGCTTCCTTGTGCAGTTCACATACCCAAACAATCCACACTAGGCTACTATTTTGAAGATGTTTATCAGAGTGAAAAAGGCACAAAAAAGAATCGTTTCAGCAGCTGTGTTTATAAATGCAACAACTTCTAAAGAACATATTAGAAAGTGAGGTGAGTCTGATCAGAGGAGCAACCACATCCAGATGTAAAAACCAGAATCAGAGGAAATTTATGAAGGTCTGTGTCTTCAACAAATAAGCCAAGAGGAAATATGAAAGTTGAAATATATGCAGATCCAAAGAAGCAAAGAAGATATTTAATCTTGTTGGCTCAGTCTGTTTGTTGAGGAGGGGGAAAATAGTTTCTGTGAGATTCAATTAAATAAAAAGTAATTACTACAACTTCTGAATATATTTCAACCAGAAAACTCGGAACTCTCCTTTTTCTCTAATAAAAGTACTGGAACCTCTTTCTTCCATTTGGTCACAGTTTTTTTTTTTTTTGTAGTTGTTTGGTCTAGGTCAACTGAAACTTTGACTGAGCAGAGCCATGATCTATGGCATTCCAGCTGTGATCATTTCATAATATGTGGGGCATTTAGAACTATGTTATCAAATAATCTTTTCCTTTTTAACATGGTAGTAAGGTGTGATTTGGAAATATTTGGCTTATATTTCTAGTAGCTTGAAGAACCATGTAGCGGTTCAATCATTAGCTCATGTATGCTTGTGTAAGTTTGGCAGAAGTCACAGTTGAGTTGGGTTTGGGAAACTTGGTAGGAAAATGACAATTGTAGTTCTTTTACACATATCATTAGTGGTGGTCATGTCAAGATGGTTTTGTGATAGTTAAGTTACTGAAACTTCCAACATCCCTTCACACATGTCCTTCATTTGTTTATTTCAACTGACTTGAGGAATTAGGATTTCAAGAGTGGTGTAATAGTTTTAAGCATTGGGGTACCTCTACATTAATGAATGAGTATGTGAAACTATATGGCACCACTCAACCTAACAGTATTAGCAGACAAATTCCTGTCATAAGAGATGCTACTTAAAATAGAAAAGAAATCATACTAGATATGCAAGAAAAATAATAGATAGCATGTTTTGCAACTGGAACACAGGTCTACTGATGTAGAAAGTAGTAGAAAAAATTTGTAAATTATCAGATTGTGATAGAATAATCCTGAAAATAAATATATTGTTGGACGAATGTGGAAATACAGTGTGTGCAGAGAAATGAAATCTGTTACCTAATTTCATTTATTTTAAGAAAGCTAGTTACCCAGCTGTAAACAGCAGACAGTAATAAAGTATATTGAATTCTTTCTCTTCATTTCAACTAGGCAGCTTTTCAGATTTCTCACTTTCACTGTCACAAAATATAATATATTTTAAAAGACATTCATTATATATATTTGCATACAAATGTGGCTACACACACAAACACATAATGTTTGTGTGTGTGTGAGAGAAAGAAAAAGAGAGAGACAGACAGACAGAGAGACTAAGAAATGAAATATTCAAATTTATATAATAACTCCAAGATATTTTGGTTACCACTCACTGATAATTCAAAATAAAAACAAAATTCAGTTTATGTTTTTTTTTCTACAGTGATATTTGATATTTTCTTGATATCCATTAAACCATGATAGTCTTGAATTTAATCTTATCTTGAGTGCTGTATTTAAAATGGTATCGTTCTGACACTACCACTGCTTTGTGGTGGGGATGTATTGAAATTTAGCACAACAAATCAATTTTAGAATGCTTGGTTTGAGTTAAGGAAAAAATACAGCATCTTTTGAGAAGAACTATTTATTAATAAATCTGAAGTGGAAACTGTAAATTGAAAATATATTCTCCTTCAAGAAATATTTGACAAGCTGTCAATTATTCTGGTGGCCAGCATGAGCAGATTAATTTGGGAAAGTGCTGATTTTAAAGAATGCTTATTTTCGTTTAGTTTTCTGTTCATATGTTGACAGCATTTTCCAGTTGGATTAATTGAATCAGCTAACTGGTAATTGTGGTTCTATGTATCTTCTTGTTGTACATTTCACTTTTACATTAAGGAAAGTTATATGGAAATACAAAACGCAGAATTGTATTTTCGGACAGGGAAGTTCTATGACTTTGCTTACATCATAAAAATAAAATGCTCGAAAAAATAACTTATTGAAACTTCCAGTATTCTAAGTTTTATTGCTTATTGGGTTCAAGAATTTGTCCTTTGTTTTGTTGCTGATTGTAATAAATATAGCTGAGGCAAGTTATATAGTTTTATAAGTTGGTCTCAACAATGTTATGCAAAGAGATTTAAAAAGCAAATTAGAAATAAATGTTAGTTGTGTAAAATAAATAAATAAAATGACATTATCAATGACTAACATTAATTTCTCTTTCCGAGAAATCATGTGGGACTATGAGAGTCAGTTTTTGGTATTATTCTGACTTCATCAGCAATTAAACATAACCTTAACTATTCTTGTCAAATTATTGGTAAACGGATTATGAAATGAGCATGCAATCATGTATATTCGTAGATGTAGGAAAATAAAAATATTTAGAAATGAAGTAATTTTAAAGATACCATCTGCATGGTTGTTTTCTATAGTTTGTGATGCTTAAAGTTAGTCTTTGATCACAAAGATTTAAGCCTAATTTGTATTGCATATGTTTGCTAGGAAATCCAAATGAACCAGCATAATAATTTTGTAATTTATGGACATAGACTTATTAGTGTATTTTGTTGTAAGCTAGTACACTATAAATGGTTATTCTATAAAAATTTATTGTTGTAACATAAAAACATTATTTATTATTTTAATCTTTAATCTAGATATGGAAAGGATTTACTAGTATTAGCAGTTTCTCAAAAATGATTTTAAAAATTGATAGAAGTGTACCAACAGTTGAGATCAAGTGAAATAATTAGATCAGACTTCAACAATTTAAGTCAGCATTAACATATTAAATGTAGTAAGGAAAACAGCTTCATTTAATTAAAAAGTTTACTTTCACATTGAAGCAATAGGATCATAGACTCAATGACTAATGTTAATGAAATCTGGTTCAGATAAATGTGTGGTAACTCTGAAATTTTAATTCATTAAAATTAGAACTTCACAGGCAGTGAGGGGTGAAAGCATTAGCTTAAAGACTAATATTGATTTAACCTGATTGCCCATAGAACATAGTAACATCATTCTATACTCAACTTCTCCATGTTGGCTTGGGTTGGATTGATCTTCTTTAGCACTGCATCTTGCCACATCATTATCATCCCTTTATTGAGGCCCAACATTTTGAAACTAGAACTGATAGCTCCCTTCTACCTCTTCTTCTGCAGTTTCCTTCTACATGCATTGCTTCTAACTTCGGCACCAAACTATCAACTTTCATATGCAAATACATTTCTATACTAGTGCAGTCATTTCTCTTGTCTGTTACAGGTTAAATCTATGTATTAGACAGTGTACTTTAATGCAATTAATAATTATTATTTAGGAGACTATTCTATGTTGTCTCTCTCTAACATAAAATATTGGACATAATATGACATGTCATTATCTTAGCTCTACAAAGCAGGCATGGTGTGGTTAAGAAGTTTGCTTCATAAGCATGCAGTTTTGGGTTCAGTCCTATTGCGTAGTACTAAAAGCAAGCAACTTCAACAATCACCTCATCCCTTGCTATAAACTAAACTATATCAAACATACTGTCTACACACACACATATATGTATGTATGTATTTCTTTTTGGGATATTGAATCTTGAAGTACATCGCATAAAGCTATAAGTAACAATGCGTAAATATTGGGTTGAAAAATCCTTTTGGATAGAAAAAGCTGAAGGCTGCCAGTGACACACACATGCATATGTTTGTTTGTGCATGCACGTGTGTGTGCGTGTGTACGTGTGTATGTATGTATGCGTGTGTGCATGCGTGTGTGTGCAAATGTGCTTGAATATTCTCATTTTACTTCTTATTATTTGAACAAAGTGATGCTGATATTTACATTCTTTGTTCATGCTATAATTAGTCTATATGTGCTGTTGAAGACCTGTGGAATATAAAAGTCCTGTGGAATATAAACGTCTATGAAATAGGTGAGTGGGTTAGCAGCAGAAAGAACATCTGGCTGCAGTCCTAACTCAAAATTATTTCCAGCTTAAGCCATACAAGCTTGGATAATCAGCTGTTAAAGAAACAATCAACTTGATTGAGGCAAAATTATTTACAAACATGTTTAATTTTTACATTTCTCTGATATTGTTTTCATACATAAAATAGAAAAAAATGATTCATTCACAGAGGAAGGAGAACATACTCATAGTTTTCAAAATGTAACATTAAATACCACCTTGGCTTCTGTCCATGACAAACACAAGGAATGAATCTGCTGTTTGTTGCATACACATCTGTTACATTTGTAATTGTTAGATTGTATTGTGCATTAAGATGCAGATAAAGTTATAAAATTGTTATTAAAAGTGTGAAAATTGGGTGCAGGTTATAGTAAATGTAATTTTACTGAAATATAAAATGCTTTCATGAAGCCAAGAAATAAAAGAAAAATCTTTTATAGTTCAGATATCTGAGAAAATCCATTTATTTTTAAGCATAAAAAAGTAATTATTAAGCAAAAATGATATTGAAATAGTGAGGAAAGGACATTTCACAGTAATGTGTTTAGGATTTAACATGTTTCATGTAGTTAGATTCCTAAATTGGTGTCAGTTCTCATAAAGCATGAACTTGCTGATTAAGACGTATCATGTATTGATGTTAGGATCAATTAATTTGATGCCAGAGGGAGCTTTTAAGTGCTGAATTTAAAATCTATCAAAGTGAACTTGCTGCAGAGTGTAAAAATACAAAAACACATGCAAATGATTTACTGGATTATCTTATTTTATCAGCTACTAGCATAATATCTACTCTTAACTTTATTTCATCATGAAGAGGAACATGATCCTGAGGATGATTATCAAAACGTCCATCCTCATAAAGATCACCATTTTGCAGATATTTATGATGATTGATGTCTTCATTATTGATCAGCACAATCATCTCATTCATACAGTTTTGGTTGATGCATCTATCCCACCTCATGATCAGGCTACATACCTTAAGTTATGATGTTTATCTTGTTATATGTGTCTATAAATCTATCATCACAATCACCACCACCACCACCACCACCACCATTATCATTATTGTCATCATCATCACCGTCATTGTCATCATCAATTATTTAGAAGCATAAGTTTAATTTTCAGATTTGTCAGATATTTTCTTTCATAAGGGAGCACAAAATGTTTTCCCAGAGAAAGGTGAATGGCATTGTGATGTTCTTGATCATCATAAACAAACCATTATTATCATCATTAATTTTATTCTAGCATAGATTAGATTAGCCATTTCTGCATCCTTGTTTTACTCCTGCAACATCTCTCACCCTTTCTTTTCAGGTCTTCTTTTGAATTTTGCTGTTCTTCAGCACATTCATTACACCAGCATTGATTAGCACATTTTCATGTGAAGCTTTCTGATTAGGAAAATTAATCAAATAATTAATTAGTGAATAATTTGTTGCATACTACTACCATCTTCATTTTAAACATAAAGGCTTATAAAATTTTCTAAATTACCAAATATGAAAATATGTAATAAGAATTTTATTGTAACAAATATGCTTGGAAATTTTTCAAGGAAACCTTTTTATATGAAAGAGTCTAAAATTTTTGTTGCTCTTATAGCATCATTGGACAAATCTCATGTTTTTACTTAGCCATGGTTTGGGGGGCATTTTCATTTGAAAAATCTTTCAATATGAAGAACATTATTTTTAGAATTTGTATTTTCCATTAGGAGGTATATAGAGTAATTCTATGTTTCTAACAAATAGACAGGTCCTGTTACTTAGCCATATTAGAGCCATATTAACCATATTAGCCATATTAGAGCCAGTAAATTAGCAAAATCAGTAGAGTAATGGACAAAATGTCTTGTAATATTTCACAGTTTACCTTCTTGCTCGGAGTTCAACCTCTTGTTTGAATGAACTTTACATTTCGTCATTTCAAGATTGATAAAACAAATTCCAGACAAGTGTTTGGTTTGACATTTGATAAATTTAATACTGGCCATCTCATAAATTCATGCTTTCGTGTAAGATCCATCGAAAAGATTGATAGCTACAATTTGTTTCTGGTGATAACAGGGAACATACAACCATGTCTGTATCATAAATTTTACTGTAAAAGATGCTTTTTGTTTCACTTGTCACAGCATGACAGGAAGTGTGGCTCAGATGTTTGGGTATTGCAATATAATGAATAGATATCATTTACACTACTGTGGATAATCTACTATAACATAATGTTCTTTGTATTCTGAGCTGACATGGGACTGGTAAGGACCAGATATGAATAGCTGTTATAACATAAATTTCATTTGGTGACTGGCTAATGACCTCTTTTATATTTAAATGTGGGGAAAATACAAACTGCATAAAATAACCAAATTCTTCATTATCAAATTAGTGACACACATGCCTGAATCAGCAAGATTCCAATTACTTCTAGTTACTGTCTAGCAAAAGTACAGTCAAGAGAACTGGTTTTGACTAATTGGTGGAAAAAGACGGCGTATTCTTTCACTATAATTCCATTTTGTAAACATAAGCAATGATAAGTGTAACATGTAAGAGCCATTATACTTCACCACAACACTCCACTAATTACTGTGTTTGTCAGCACTAGTAAAATTTCACTTCTTCCATTATTTCCTTCTTCATTTGATTATGTGGATAATGGGCTATCATTGAGTGCAATATGTACAAACGTAGCTGTTTCTATCTGTTGCAACATGTACAAATGTAATTGTGCACCTATGCAATGCACCTTCCTGAGGCAAAATGACTAACAGAGATATAAATAGGTGAGCTCAATGAGTACAGAATTCTTCTGTGGATAAAAGGTGTCAAAATTCGAATGATAATAGGAGAGTGTGATGTATTGGTCCACTTTTCTAGGTTGTGTCAGTTAAGGATTGTAAAAAGGATACCCCATGTATATCTGGCTATAGTGATCAAGTAGTCATAACTATGTAACTTTCTCCTCTTTAAATACTGATTCTTCTTATCATTGCAAAGTAAAATCTGCTGTGTTGAACTGCTCTCACAACAAAGATAGAAGGTAAAGTTAGTTTAGACTCCCATGATATATGTTAGTTTTAGCAAGCAAGAGAGGTAAATAGGTTAGTTTTATATGGTCATAAATTAATTTTATCTGGCTAGTAAATATATTTTCTGTATGATTATGACGTCTAGTACAAGTCAAATATATAAGTACAGCTGTTTTCAAACACCATATCATGACTCATTGATAAGCTTGTGTCTTTCCTGCAGGTGTTAACTTACAGCAGTTTAAATGGCATATTAATAACATTACTCTGATTTGTTTTTGGTTGTTTCTGAATGGAATGGGCACTGTCCCTCTTTTCAGACTCAGAGACTCACTAAGTAAAAGTAAAGAAAAATAACAGCATTGCTTTTATTTTTACACAGCATGTAAATTTGTCAAGCTGTACCTCATTGGTAATGTCAAGTTAGACAAATTTATATGAAACAACTCTTGTCAAGCAGCATGTCATTTGTTATATTATATATAGAACATGATAAATAAAGTTTTCCTTGGTGTTCTTTAATACTCATTGTCACTATTTTTACAAATAACCAATGCAATAAACTACAAAGCAATGTAATCATTGTTTCTTAAATTGTGTAAATTTGTCCCAGTTCAATCAGCTATAGGTAGACATGACCAATGAGGCATTGCTTGATAAGGGTACTATTGTTTAAGTCTGTTCACCTTGTGTCAACAATTGCTAGACATAAGCAATGAGTTACTACTAGGCAGGATTAGAAGTGTGTGATTCTATTCAAGCTATAACAGCAATGGACAGACATCAACATCAAGATGAAATACAATAAAGGTACCATTATGTAAATCTAGCTTACATTAATAATAGCTACATAGGATATAAAAAGGAGATTCTGCTTGGTAGGAGTAGCATCGTTTAGATCTGTACAACTATCATGTTAGCAAAAGTACAAAATGCATGCATATAAAAAATTGGCTTAAATTAAATGTGTTAGTGAAAACGCAATAAAATTACTGTAGGTTTTGTTAAATTTTCCTCACTATTTTTCAGAATATATCTTATTTAGTTATAAAGGCTTTATTTGTTATAAATGAAACTGGACAACCCAAGGGAGTAAACTGTTTTGTCATTCTTTATTTAGCTGCCATAGTTGTGTGTCTAATGACACTAATACAGCATAATCTAGATTAAAATCATTATCATTATCTAGAAGAAGAGAAAGCAGTTTGTAAACTGGAAACTTTACAAAAAAATGTAAAAAATCAAATAAACCATGACCATTCAATTTGAGAATTATTATTTTCAACTCTGTTGGAGAAAATTTTGTTAAAATTTCCCCTAAATAATAGATAATATTAGTAACAAAAATGTAAATAAAAACATCTAAAAAATAAAAAACCAAAAACAAATTATGCCAAAATGATTTGACTCAATTTCAGTAGATAATTTTTTTAAAATATATTTTTAGAACTTTAGAAAGAACAACAAATGAATATTGATAAAATAGTGAAAGATACTTTTTTTTATTTTAAATTAATTTCTCCAATTCTCAAAATTGAAGAAGAAATATATTGTGTTGAAAGGAATCTTTCAATTTGACTAAAATCCAAGTTTGTGTTATTTGTTATATTATTTGTTTTGTTAGATTGCTTTCCAACCCTTATTATCCTAAAGTCTAAGAATTGAAGGTTTCTAGACTCTGGTTGGTTATCATTTTCATCATTAACTGTCTCATTTTCCAAATTGACTTAGTGCACAATTAGTGAAAAATTGGATGCTATGTATACATGACAGGCTTTTCTATTGTTAATATATTCCATCCGTGAATAGCTCTGAATCAATCACAGAAATATTAATTCAACATAGGCTGCTTCTTTTCAAAATGTTTCTATCTATACAATTGCATCTAATAATTCATTTGCAGATATCAATTTAGATATCTTACTTTCTACACAAGCCACTTACTGCCTTATTTTTTTTTTCTTCATAAACTGACTGTCGTTTCTGAATTTACTGATATTAATTGAAATTCAGTCAAAATTTGTTTTATTTTCAGCTTTTGAACTTTATGTATACATTTTTACATATTTTTGCTGTAATATATAATTAATTTTGCATTTTATATTATAGACTGCAACCATATTCTTGCATATACATGACAAAATTGCCTTTACAACTATAATAGTATTTATTTTTATAGTTTGTACTTCCATATAAACTTGAACAATAACGTTTTTCATAACTAATTAGAGAAATATTATTTCTAATATTGAAGTAAAGATTCTCCACAAGTATTATACTAGAAGCAAACTACATAGCTATTTCAAATTGCAAGCTGGTATGGATTACAGTTCTATATTTAAGAGATGAGGAATTATGTACGTTATTTACATTCGACGGATATTCATCTTTATCTTGTTTGTTATTGACACAACGTTTTGGCTGATATACCCTCCAGCCTTCTTCAGGTGTCTTCAGGAAATTTCGAACCTGGGTTCTCATTCCTAAGGTTTTTTTTCGATGTTACTATTATTATTATTATTATTACTATTGTTATTGTTCAGGTCACTGCTTGGAATCGAACTTGGAATCTTGGGGTTAGTAGCCTGTGCTCTTAACCACTATACCATATCCCCATGGGCAGAGGCCTACCTTCAGAAGAGTACTGTCAACGAAGTGTGTGTTTATGTAAATCCTGCCATATGGTTCTTCAACTTTCATCTCTGCATTCATAAAAATTTTCCTCATTTCATTTATTATTCTACTTCTGTATTGCAATGCTTCAAGTAAACTAAGGGCACTCTTATTTGAGGATATTTTCTTGAGTGATTTAATACCTATACTTTGGTAGAATTAAATGGCAATAAATTACTTTGTTGTTGTTGAAAAAAATTTATCCCAAGTCAACCTTGAAGGAGCAAATGTTCTAGCTATGATTATCCAGCTTTTTTCAGATATTATACACATGGATCATAACCAATGTTCTTTCTAAAAACAGCAAAGCGCAATTTAAAGGTTGCTTTGTTGCTATTTCTAGGAAGTTGAGTTATTATGTAGAACTTCCTGTGTTGAATTGAATCATAGAAGTTATTTTACTTATTGTTGGGATATGCTGTCGTATATTTTCCATATTTGATGAAGCTACTCTCAGTCAGAGAAAGTTAAGTGAACATATGCAACTATTGCAGAGAACATTGCTTTAAGACTATGACTGCAGTGCTATCTGCAGTGAATTCTTCATTGAACAAATTTCACAATGTGGTGGTGAGACGAATACATAATGACATTGTTTAAATGGGTATTGATTACAAGTTTATTTGACTTGAGAACATTTATTTAAGTTAACTGAAAGAAGTTTGTTTTTTGCTGAGGAGCTCTAATAAGACTGAAATATGCCAGTAGTTTTTTCTTCTATTTGATGAAAGTTAATGTAATATCAATCACTGAAAAAAAAACTGTTTTTTTTCTCAGTGTGTAAGTATTTCTGATTGGTTATTTAATGCTTACTCCATTAAAGAAATTGATATCCTTTAGATCTACATCACTTTAGAAGGAGTTTGATATTTGAAATATTCAAAATTTCAAATTTCCTAATATTATATGATTGCTGACTGTATTTGATATCAAAGGTCATTTGAGACAAATTTCAACTCATACAATGTATTTCTTATAACCTGGTATTGCAAGGTAAAACTGGATTCTCCCCTTGATATCTAACATGTACTTCAAGGCATTCTAGAAGAGAAGTAAAAGTTTTATTGCTCAGGAATGTGATGCAAGCAAATCAAACGTCTTTGATGATGCCACAGAACTATTAATAATAAATGAATATTATACTATTTAATATGTCATTACCTGCATCCACTCCCCAAATTATTGACAATATTAACGAGTTAATATCGTTTGAGACAAGAAATAATCAAGTTGGCTACAGGAACTGCTTATTTGAAGATTAAACCAAATCTAGGTAAGAAATTATTTTTACTGAGGAACGTATTTCTTATTATTTATAATAGTTCACTGTTATTCATTCTTGAACTATTCTGAAGAAGAAATCTTATTTCAATGCTGGATGACTTATTTACAGAAATAGAAAGTCAGTACTAACACACTTAAGCTGGCATCCTCAGTAACTTTAATTAATTAAAGTTATACTTATATCAAGGTAAGGTAAACTTTATTTTCTTTCCTTGGTAAAATCAAATCAAAGATGATGAAAAAATTATACTCTTTAATATGTTTTCATTTATCTCTTCTGTAGCAATGTACGTCTGCTTGTCCATCAGTCTTTCAGTACCTATCAGAAAGCAACCTACCTACACTCGACTTTCTCAAATAATTTCTTCTTGGTATTGGGAGCATTATCTTTTGTTTTTTTCTCTTCTTTTACTGTCTTGCATGTTGCACAGCAAACTAACTAGTACTGGTGATGCACAATAAGCATCCAGTATACTCTATAAAGTAGTTGCTATTAGGAAGGGCATGAAACAAAAAAACAAAAACTATGCCAAAGCTGATATTGGAGCTTGACATGGCCTTGCAGCTCACTGAATCCTGTCAAACAATCAAATCCTTGCCAGCATGGAAAATTTACATCAAATGATGATGATGATAATTGAAATGGTTTGACATGGTAATGCTCTGTAGAGTTAAAACTGGAAATAGGTAAATAATGCAAGGGAGAACATTTTGATCTTTGGCAGGGGCAGTGACAGCTTTGGA
Organism: Octopus bimaculoides; assembly: GCF_046866305.1. NCBI lineage: Eukaryota > Metazoa > Mollusca > Cephalopoda > Octopoda > Octopodidae > Octopus > Octopus bimaculoides. Next base: position 31,116,228 of record NC_142931.1, read on the forward strand.
CTCAGATTAGTTGTCATGCTTTACTGAAATATCGTTTTCTTTTCCCAAAATGAACAAAATATCATAGAGCATAGATTGGTAAAGACTTTTAAAATATACAGAAACAGATTTGAGAGTTTAATAAATATTATCTAGATATGCACAGCTCTTCATAAGATCTAGTTATCAATTCCAAATATAATGTTATCTTTCCAACAAAGATAATTACCCTAAAGGAATGATATATTTGTTATCAGATATCCTAGTGAAGAATTATAAGCAAATTCTATAATTAAAAAAAATATATTTATGCTTGTATTTTATATCTATCTTGCTTCTGTAGTTATTTATGTTTTATAATTGTGTTATGTACCAAATTGTTAGATATATTGTACCACTAAAGATTATACATTATATTAATAAATTACATGAACATAGAAAATGGCCCATGGAACTTGTTTATAATACATAATGTAAATTGTATATAGTATGAGGCTAAAATACATTAACATCTGATATCTTCGTATCTACCCAGAAATAACTGATTTAGTAATATCATATCATACAAGATATTAAAACTAAAGAAATAATTCTTACCTAGCTAGAATAATAATGTATACATAAAATTAATAAGAAAGATACTGGCTAAATAGAAAATAAAATATCATCTGGTAATACAAGTACAGAAGCCATTACATTTATGCTGAAACATAGCATTTATCTGGAGGCAAAACTGCTGTAGAGATTATAGTTATATCTGCTTAAGAATATAAATATTTTAGACAAAGAAGTATTGGAACAGAAATACTGAAAATATTCTTGCCTATGAGACAATAAATGGTTGATTAGATTTTTATGGAGAAAATAAAATAGTAGAACATAACTTGCAGCTTAAACTTTTGTTGAGTACACCTGTTGAAATTTTTGTTCTAACTTCAACAGTTTGAAGATAAAATTTCCAACCCCTTAAGCTACATCCTTATTACTTTCATCTAACTTGTGTATAGCAATGGAGACAATCATTTACAACCATTTATACGATCTTGAATTTCATTCTTTTGCAATCATGTCTTTGTAATTCAACATATAAGGAGCCTCAAGATATAAGAAATCTTGGCAAAATCAAAGCTGTTGCACTTGAAATTATCTAACAAGGCATTAACAGAAATATCATTATTCATAAATACAAACGTGTGTAACTGCCTTCCTTTTCTCGGTGTATAAATACTACACACACACATATTCACAGATACATACCTGCAATTGTGTATGTATATACAAGTACAGTCATGCATCTAAGAGCACATCAACAATATGGCTTTGGGAAAATACAACAGAAGAGAATTCTGTATATTAAATACAAACATGGTAAAGTTTCACAAATGCAATATAGTGAATTCTAAAACTTCAATTAACTGAGATTATTGTTTTTAGAGCTCACGTAATCATAAAGGGAGTTTTTGCCTAACAAATGCATTGGTTATGTTTTTAGTTGACTTTATTACATATGTAAAACCCTATCATATTGATGTTTAGTATGCAGGATTCTCCCTCCTACCTACCTAAGTACTTACCCCAGCAATAGCCTTGATATTCATCAACAGCAACACGTTTACTCTGCTTCTTAAATATACATATACTAATACATGCATACACATTTCATCTTCCTCCTCCTCCTCCTCCTCCTCCTCCTCCTCCTCATCATCATCATCATCATCATCATCATCATCATCATCATCATCGTCATCATCATCATCATCATAACCATCTTCATCATGTAGTGCCTGTTTTCCATGCTGGCATGGGTTAGATGGTTTGACAGGAATTGGTAAGCTAGAGAGCTGCACCAGATTCCAGTCTGATTTTGGGTTGGTTTCTACGGCTGGATGCCCTTCTTAACTCCAACAACCCCATAGAGTGTACTGGGTGCCTTTTATATATATCGCCAGCATGAGTGCCTCTTATGTGCCACTGGCATGAGGGCATTTTACATGTCATAAAGATATATGTCTGTATGTATTTATGTATTATATATATGCGTATGTGTGTACACATATAAGAGAGAGAGGGGGTGAGAGGTGCAGGCACAGTTATGTTGTTGAGATGTTGACTTTCCAATTGCATGGTTTAGAGATTAGTGCCACTATACTTCTATATCTTAGAGATGTGAAATTATGTACATTATTTACATCATTTATATTGGACGGATATGTGTCCCCATCTTATTTCTTTCTACCACAACGTTTCGGTCGATTTACTCTCCAGTCTTACTCTCCAAACTCCATCACCCACGTCGTTGATCCAGCATTTTTCACAGTGCATTGTTATTCAGGAATAGCAAAGTTATATCGTCAAAGGAAGAATGAATTCTCAGCTAGTGTTGAAGTTAGCAACTTGGGTAATTGATTTCTACTATAGTCATGGACCACACAATCATCTTGTGAGGGAATTTTGTTGATTTGAAATCTGCAGGAAGGCTATTGTAAATGCACGTCTTTGTATGCAAGTGTGTGTATGTATGAATGTAGTTACTTTATTTCATGACAACCTGAATAAAATGATGGCGTTGATATTATGACCAGTTGCTCAGCACCTTCAAAAATATCTGCAGTAAGATACAATCCTTTGTGGAAAATAGGTAAGTCCTAAAAGTTTGCCACAAAATAATAACTACGTTGATTTTAGTGGATTCCTCACACTTTTATAAGCAATTTTCACTATATATTTGGAATAAATTCCAATGGCAATTTCCTACGTAATATATTGGTTTAAAATGTTGGCACTAGATCAGACCTATGTAATATATTAATATAATCTATAGATTTTAAGGTGTCAAGCATGAAGAATCATTAGCCTACTGCACAAAATGCTTAGTAGTATTTCGTCCATCTTTATGTTCTAAGTTCAATTTCTGCCGAAGTTGACTTTGCCTTTCATCCTTTTGGGACTGATAAAATAAATGCTAGTTGAGTACTGGGGTCAATGCAATCGATTTACTCCTCCTCCAAAATTGCTGGCCTTGTGCCAAAAATTTGAAATCGATATGATCTATAAGTTTTAGTAGTACAGTTGCATCCAGCAGTTGAATATATAGCACACTTATAAAAGCAAAAAATTAAGAGAGATCGATAAGGATGTTGCACAAAAGTATACATTATAGATTTTGTAGCATTGCCTCTGACTTCTTTATATTTTATGAACACTGGATGTAAAGTTACCTGGCTCTTGGCATGTCCTTCCCTCAGACAGCTGAATGTTGACAGCTGTAGGAAAAACATGGACAAGATAATTCTAGGAGTCTATATTCTATGGAAAAATAAAGAATGTAGTGGTTAGCACAGAACCTAGGAGTATTTAGGTCGACACTATATAGGGTGAGGGAAGAAGAGGAAAGACTATTATGCTAAGAGTATCTGAGGAAAGATCAGTTAATCCAAGGAGAAGATACCATTGATTGTAAAAGTTAGAGAAATCATTCTTGACTTGTAGGGACATGGTATTTCGTTAAGCAACCATAATATGCTACAAAGTATATTAAACATTTTTATAAGTGTTCTACTGAGTTAGCAGTGCTATTACATCACTTGTTAATGTTATCTTTACAGATGTTCTATAGAAATTATAGCGAGCATTTATTTAGTTGTGTGATTTCATATCTGAAATGCCAGATGTAAGCAACAGCAATGTTTACATCAAGCATCTTAGATATGAAACATCCTAAGAAAATTAGTGCTGGCTATAATTTCTATAAAAAATATATAGAGATAATTTTAACAAAATCAGAGAAATCAGAGAAAGGTGATATGTCAATGGGCCAGACTGGAATGTGATGTGAACTTAGAATGGAGAAATATATATTGAAACAATACAAGGTATTTAATTAAATACTTTATAATTTCTATTAAAATATGGTAATACTCTACACGTCATCAAAATAAATTATAAATTGCCAACTCTGTCAAACACTTAGCTTGGGGTTTTCAATTGAATGCCTACCTCCTAACATCAGTGTAGCATGGTTCATATAGGAATAATTCTAGTTAACAGTCTAAAATCATCATGTGCTATTTAAAAGATCAATAGTTCTTGTGACAGGCAATGTGCTTGCCTTGAGGTTTGGTTTTGTTTGATATTGAATTTATTAATGATTTACAACATGTCAGAGATTGAAGAGAATAAACATAGGTTCAGCCATCAAGAATTGAGAAGAAAATTTAATGAGACAATAAAAATTCCGAAAAAGAAGTTTGTTAAATTTTTAAAAAAATTATAATAAGAGTAAATAAACATAATTAGAACTTCAACTTATAATTAGAAACATGCACATGCACACACACATACACAAAAACAGTGACATTTGTTCACACATACACAAGTTTATTGCTGCAGGCCAAGAAGAGAGACCTGATGTGTAACCTATCATCAGTCCTGCTCTGTGTATATTGCAAACACATTTAGTGCATGAAAAAAATACAAACATATTTAAAATAGCAAACTGGTATAATTTAAATGTCACTGCAATAATTGAATCCTTAATTCGAATCTGCAACTCTTTCTGTCACTTGATTGCCTTTATTGCATTAATGATATTGGCAATGCTGTCAAGCCATTATTTCTACTCTGGGTACGTTCTCATAATTATGAAAAATTTTATATTGTTTGTCAAAGACTAGGTAGTATTAATCACAATAAAAAAAATTTTGCTAAGTCAGAGTGGTACGAATTGCATTTAAATGTACTTTCTCTGCACAACACCCAATTTTAAATTTTCCAGTCCATGCCATCAGCTAGCATCCACTGCATAAATGTTATAGTTCTTTTAATTTATTAGAATTGTGAACTATGGCATCGTTTAATGTTAATTTACTGCCGACAAATAATAGTTCACAATCTGACATAGATAACAAATGTTTTCTGTCACTTGAATAACTTACTGTTTATTTGTTTCATTACAATTTCAGCTTTCATTTATTTTCCGGCATTTTTGCTGGTTCAATTGTAGTTGTAGTCTAAAAAGTATGTACAAAAATATGTACTTGAAGCATCACTTCTAAAGTCATTTTTTTATGTATGATATTGACTCTGTTTTGGCAACAGTAAGTTAAAAATGATGTTTCAAATGAACACAGCTTAAAAGGCGACATTACTGATTTACTGATGGTTTCATTTCACATAAGCAACAAGAAAATTTCTTTCATTCAAGAGAAACGTAAATAACTGAGTTATAAATAGACTTCTGCTCGTAGTCTGAATGAGTTGTAGATTATATGAGGATAAGATTAAAATACCTTATATCTAAAACCCTCTGAGACATTAGGGTGTATGTTTAATTCATACATTTTAGGTAGCATGTATTACTTGTAAACTGAATTTTGTGAACTTGAAACTTGACATGAGGATCAATACTAATATCAAGAGAATTACAGTAAATTAGCAGAATCAGTAAAGCATCTTACAAAATGGATTTAAATATTTAGATGCATCCCTCTGCATTAAATCTCCTTCAGAAGCCAATTTTATTTTGTGTCCATTGTAAATAGATCAAGAACGAATCAAGTGCTGAGCTTGATGCATTTATCATTTTCCCATCTCAAGAAATCTTTGAGTTTTTGGTTATTTATGAAATTGAGATCATTTTTTCAAGCCATTCATTTCTTAGTGACATATGTGGGCCTATACGTGCATACAGCCTTACATATATATACTGTTATATTTCAGGATGGCCATTTAAAATTTTTTTTTTTTTTGCCAAATAAACATATTATATATTCTATATATTCCTATCTGGCCCTACCTCCCCACCAAAAAAAAAAGGAAAGAAAAGCAAATGACCATCCCAATGTATAACAATATCTGTTTCAACACACAATTTCTCATCAGGAATCTTGCAAAACAAATGCATAAAAGTATATAATATATATATATATGTATATATATATATATATATGAGGAGGTACCCAAAAGTAACTGGAAACGTTCTCTGTGGGACAAGCCCATTGTAGTTCAGGCTTCCACTGTTAGAAGCCACTTGGTGTGATCCTCATGCATCAGTATGCCAACTGGCATTGTCAAGTGAAGTCGTACTGCCATGTGATGCCTCCTTGCTTTGCAAGTGTTTCTCCCCTGTTCTTTGATTTTTACAATAACTGAAAGAAAAGAACAGCATGCTTCCGTGAAATTCTGTTTCCTGCTGAGGAAAATGGTGGCTGAAACAACTGTCATAGTTCAAACAGCTTACAAGGACGCTGTGTCACGAGCAAAATACAAGTTTACAAATGATTTTCATGCTTTAGGAATGGTCAGTTGTTGGTTGAAGACCAACCTTGTTAAGAGTATCTGCTGATTTCCGAAACGAATGAAAACTTCATGAAAATTCAGGAACTGATGTTCGAGAAACATCATCAAAAAAATTGACGAATTTGTTGATATGACTAGTGTATTCTGGAGTTTCTGTCAACGAATTTTGAGTGAGTTGCAGCAAAATTTGTGCCTTGTTTACTTACAGAAGATCAAAAATAGTCATGACTGAATGGATGTCATGAACTGAAAGAACAGATGGAAATTGGTCTAGCACTAGTGATGAAAGCTGGTGCTATGGAATTTTCAGATGTGGAAGAGGTGAACAAAAAAATGATGGAGGCATTAAAATGCATCACTTTGCAAGAGTTCCAGGACTGCTTCTAACAGTGGAAAACACATTTGGAGCGATGCATTGTTTCAAATGGAGAATATTTTGAAGGCAATAAAAGTGTAAACATGTAAAACTAAGTGAATAGAACAATAATGAAAAATTCCAGTCTCTTTCGAGTACCCCCTCATATATATATATATATATATATATATATATATATATATATCATCATCATCATCATCATCATCGTTTAACGTCCGCTTTCCATGCTAGCATGGGTTGGACGATTTGACTGAGGACTGGTGAAACCGGATGGCAACACCAGGCTCCAGTCTGATTTGGCAGAGTTTCTACAGCTGGATGCCCTTCCTAACGCCAACCACTCAGAGAGTGTAGTGGGTGCTTTTACGTGTCACCCGCACGAAAACGGCCACGCTCGAAATGGTGTCTTTTATGTGCCACCCGCACAAGCCAGTCCAGGGGCACTGGCAACAATCTCGCTCGAAAATCCTACAGGAGCCAGTCAGGCGGTACTGGCAACGGCCACGCTCAAAATGGTGCATCTCATGTGCCACCCGCACAAGAACCAGTCCAGGGGCACTGGCAACGATCTTACTTGGCTTGCCGGGTCTTCTCACGCACAGCACATTTCCAAAGGTCTCGGTCAGTAGTCATCGCCTCGGTGAGGCCCAATGTACGAAGGTCTTGCCTCACCACCTCAGCCCAGGTCTTCCTGGGCCTACCTCTTCCACGGGTTCCCTCAACTGTTAGGGTGTGGCACTTTTTCACGCAGCTATCCTCCTCCATTCTCACCACATGTCCATACCAGCGCAATCGTCTCTCTTGCACGCCACAACTGATGCTTCTAATGTTCAGCTTTTCTCTCAAGATACTTACACTCTGACGGGTATTCACATTGACATTACACATCCAACGGAGCATACTGGCTTCATTCCTTGCGAGCTTACGTATGTCCTCAGCAGTTACAGCCCATGTTTCACTGCCATGTAACATGGTTGTTCGTACGCATGCGTCATACAGTCTGCCTTTTACTCTGAGTGAGAGTCCCTTTGTCGCCAGCAGGGGTAAGAGCTCTCTAAACTTTGCCCAGGCTATTCTTATTCTAGCAGCTACACTTTCAACGCACCCACCCCCACTACTAACTTGGTCGCCCAGATAGCGGAAGCTATCGACTACCTCTAGTTTTTCACCCTGGAATGAGATAGAAGTTGTTTCCTGTTTGTTTGCAGTCTTTATTGCACCTGAACATCTGCCACAAACAAAAACTAACTTGCTAGTTAACCTGCCTTTGATGTTGCTGCACCTCTTATGTGTCCATAGCTTGCACCGGGTACATCTTATAGAGTTACTACCTACTCCTTTTCTACATACTGAGCAGGGCCATCTACCTGAAGGGGTTTGTGCTTTATCTACCTTCCTACTTATTAGGATTTTGGTTTTAGCTAGGTTGACTCTAAGGCCCTTCAATTCTAGACCTTGCTTCCACACCTGAAACTTCTCCTCTAGTTCTGATAGTGACTCCGCAATTAGGGCAAGGCCATCAGCATAGAGGAGCTCCCAGGGGCAACCTGTCTTGAACTCCTCTGTGATTGCCTGGAGGACTATGGTAAATAAGAGGGGGCTGAGGACGGAACCTTGGTGGACCCCTACCTCTACCCGGAATTCATTGCTGTACTCGTTTCCAACCCTCACCTTACTGGCAGCATCTCTGTACATGGCTCGCACAGCTCTCACTAACCATTCTTCTATCCCAAGTTTCCTCATTGACCACCAGATAAGGGATCGGAGGACCCTGTCAAAAGCTTTCTCCATGTCAACGAAAGCCAGGTACAGAGGTTTATCCTTAGCTAGGTATTTCTCCTGCAACTGTCTCACTAGAAATAAGGCATCAGTAGTGCTTTTACCTGGCACGAACCCAAACTGCATCTCATCTAAATTGATTCGCTCCCTAATTAGTTGGGCTATGACCCTCTCTGTAACTTTCATAACCTGATCTAACAGCTTGATGCCTCTGTAAGTATTTGTATCTAAAGCGTCACCTTTACCTTTATAGCAGTTGACTATGATGATGCTACACCAGTCATTGGGTATGACTCCTTCGTGTATCACCTGGTTCGTAATACGGGTGACTAGGCTATAGCCAACACTGCCAGATATTTTGAGCATCTCTGCAGTGATTCCTGATGGGCCGGGGGCTTTCCCGGTCTTCATACTCTTAATTGCTTTATCTACCCTGGTACTATCAACTCGGATAGCTGGTCCCTCTATTGGGTCGACATACGGCAGGCTCTCTTTCTCCCATTCATTCTCTTTATTAAGCAATCTATCGTAGTGGCATCTCCAGACCTCTTTCTTTGCATCCTCATTTAATGCAAGTGTACCATCATCCATGCGAACACATTTCTCTCCTACAACATCACTATTCTCTCTCCTACACTGTCTTGCAACACGAAATACCTCGAGTCTTTGGTCCTCACGGCGCAGAACATTGGCAAATATTTCCTTATCTGCTTCCCCTCTGGCTAAATAAACCTGTCGCCTAGCCTCCCTTCTGGCACATTGGTACAATTCCCTGCTACCACCGTTCTTCCAGTCCTTCCAAGCCTGTTTCTTTTGTCTAATAGCCCTGTCTACCTCCTTGTTCCACCACCACGTTACTCTGGGTTGGGAGGGGACCTTACACCACCCACAAATCTGGTCGGTGGCTTTCAACAGGTTGTCCCGCAGAAATCTCCAATTGTCTTCCACGTTGTATGATGCTATATCCCCTTCTATTTCGTTAAATGCTTCAAGTAACTTGTCTCTAAGTCTCCGTCCGTTTGCAGGGTCTTTAAGCTTCCACCCCCTTCTCCTCCAAGCCTGTCTAATTCTGGGCACCCATTTTGCCTTGATCCCAAAGTCGCTATATATATATATATATATATATATATATATATATATATATATATATATATATATATATATACTGTTTTCTGCATATGTATTGGCTTCTATACATGACCAAAGCAGAATCAACCCAAGTCTATAATGAAAATCTTTTCTCTGCGAAAAAATCCCCAAGCAAATGCCTTTTACATTCTCATGCACAATAGCATGTTAAAAATATAAATGCATAAATGCATCTTAATTCTCACTGCCTTTATAGTAGATGTTAGGCTGTCAATTTCATTCTCATATTTCATAAATAACTTTAAATCATCCATGAATAACGGATGGTTGATCTTAATACCATCTAGCACATAATCCATTTTCACTTTTCTAAGGACTTGTGTCAGAGGGATTATGCAAATGACACATAAGAGTGGTTGATAAACTGTCTCTCCAAGATATACCCCTTCATATGTTGACAGATTAACTGTTCCCAGCAGTAAATTAACTTTGTTTTGCAATTGGTCATTAATCTTCCTTTAAACTTATATACATTGTCTGGCACTTGAGTAAATTTCAGGCACTCTATTAACCAGGAATGGGGGACCATATTACAGGCTTTCTTATACTCCAACCATGGTGTCATTAAATTCTTGTGCCTCTTTTTACAATCCGTAAGGATTGTTTTATCAATCAGGAGTTGATCTTTCATACTCCTGCTCTACTTTTACACCCTTTCTGCTTTTCCAGTTGAATTTCAGTCTCATCAAGGAATTTATAGATCGTTTCAAAAATGATTCTAGTCATAAGTTTCCACATTAGTGGCAAGCTAGATATTAGTCTATAATTTCTACTGCATTGGGGTCCTTCTGGCAGGACACAGTCCTACTCATTGTCATCCATAAGGGTATCTTTGCCCAGGTGTTTGGCATGTCATACATTTGAGTCGCAATTCATTCGTGCAAAGATGTCAGCTTTTTAAATCAAAAGCTCTGAACTTCATCAGGTCCAGGAGCTTTCCAATTGGGAATTTTTTTGGTTTGCCTGCCTACCATTACTGTTGTTATTTCAGTGTGACCTTGTCATCGTTGTTGTCAGCATCATTGTCCTTGTTGTTGTCATTGACTTCTTTATAATCATTTAGTGTCTGTACATTTCATGTTGCGATGGATTGATGGGTTGGAATATATACATACATACATACATACATACATACATATATACATACATATACATACATACATATATATGTGTATATATATGTGTGTATATATATGTGTATATATATTTATATATACATATATATATACGAATATAATATAATATAATATATATATATATATATATATATATATATATATATATATATATAGGGAAATAATTTTGTACTAATGACCCTAACCAAGAGTTCAAATCTTACTATTTAGATATTCTTCTATCTCAAAAATAGGCATTACATGCCATTTGTAGTTGTTTGTAGACAGTTTGAGCTTACAGTTAATAAAATATTTCTCCTAGCAAGTATGGCACATATCTGCACTTACCAGACAGCCCTAGATGTGTTGGTATGGATATGTAAAAATAGACAATACAAAATAAAATTGAATGCATCTCTGTATTTATATAGATATAAAAATGTATGTATGAATAGACTAAAACACTCACCCACATATATACTGTGACAAACACACATAAAAATGACTGTAGACAAGATTTAAAGCAGAATTTTTTTATTATACTCTTAAAAACAGCACTCATATCGACAGCCTCAATATTTGGAACATTTTTTTTTTCTGTTGAACAAAAATCTATTAATCTCATCTGTTCTTGAAGCAGTAATTGACTGCAATAAGAGAGAATAATAATGTTCAGATGGAGAAATTTTTATTTTTTGATAGTACATAATATACATGGTTTATATGAAAAGAAAAATATAACCTCTTTGCAATACCAAATCAATAATAAAAATGCAGACATGAAGATGTATGTTTTCTCCACTGCAATAGTCATTGGCTTGTTTCGGCTGTCGTACGTTCTCTAAGTAATGTTATAAAAGGTAAAAGGTCAAACCATATCTGCGTATGTAGTCAGCTTCTGAGATTTCTTTAATGATATTTCTGTCAAGCTGAATGAAAAGATATATATTTTTTCCCATAGCTTTTCAATGAAAGACATAACTAAATCCAGCTTTAATCATTATTTATTTCTCAACTCTATCAAGAAGATCATGAATAACTAGCAATTCATATTGTACTTAAGTTGTAATTCTCAGTACATCAATATACTATAACAATTACATACTGGTAATATAACAATAGCAATGACTGTGTGTGCATGCTTGCATGTATGTAAATAATTGAATTACATTATTTTCTTATACACGGGTACATCTATATATTCTCTTAATAAACATCAAAGTTTTTTGTTTAGCAATTATTACAGAATTGTTGTCGACTGTTATAGGTGTAAAGGAGATGCCTTAGAGAATGGGAATCACAGAAGTACTAGATTGCTGGACCGCCAGGCATGAAAGTTATGAAAATAGTCATAGCTTGATAGCTAAAACAATGTAAAGCACATTGTAACCAGCATGCAGTTCAATTTTGTACCAAGGTAAAGTACTACAAAAGCCATCTTCATTGTGCGAAACAATTGCAGAAGTAGCTAAAAGTAAACTACTGTACTTAATATTCCTCAAACTGGAGAAAAACTTCACCAGGATCCTTCTCTGTGATGTGCTGGCTGTTGAGAATGGTAGGGATAGTTTGTAAAAACAATAAACCATGTATAAAGGTGGTGTCGGTAAAATGAGTTAACAATGAGTACAGCAAGAAATTTATGCATAGTAGGTAATCACCAGAGCTTAGTTCTTAGACACCTTCTATTCATTATAGTTCTTCAGGCCATAATAGAGTCCTTTAAGGCTTGTTGCCTGTGGAACTCCTTTATTTTTATGACCTTGTTTTGTATAAATGGATCTGTAGCTGAATTAGAAAAGAAATTCCATGTGTAGAAGCAAAACCAGAAAACAAAGCAATTTAAAAGTTATATTATCACTATCAGTGACCCACCATTCCTGTCACCTACCTATTCTACATAGCTGCAGCATTGTGCTGTTGTAATTAAACAAAACAGTGTTGTATATTTCATTATCTCTTTCTCTGGTATCTTTCTTACTCAGTGCCATTTCACTCAACATCCATCTGTCATTCTTAATATTATCCCTCTCCACTCACATTTTACATTGATCACCTGCTGTACTTCTAATTCATCACACCATCAAACCTTTCTCACACATGCCATGCACTAGTCTGATCTCTCCTTTCACACTCTTTCAAACTATTTGCTCACACATCACCTCCTTTTCTCTCATCCTACTGCTCATCCCCATTGTGTTCTGTCTGACATCACTTACTCTTCTCCCCTTCTTCCAACACATATGCCTCATCAGTCATTCCTCCACCCTTGTCCACTTTTCACTACATCCATTCCTCGTTTGTACCGAATCTCTACAGCCATCATCAACTCACTCCGACCGTATGACATGAATGCACTATCAGGCATGAATTCTCTATCAGTGTATACCCAATACCAATATTTGCATATAAAACAGTTAAAATAGACCATCGAAATCAATATACATCAAGAAATATTTTGTGGTTAACAGTATGAATTTATTTCTGTAATGTCTTTGACATTAGTGAATGGTGGAGGATTCTATTAATTTAGATATTTATGAAAACTCCAGCAGATAGTTCTCGTTTAGAACCACATCAACCCTGATCAAGCGCATTAATGATCAAAGGCTTCCAAACAGGAACATCTATTCCTTTTGTACATTGCAGACTATATCATCCAAGATGTTTATTATTTAAGGTGGCAAGCTGTGATCAGAGAGAAATTTGACTGTTGTTTCTATGCTGTTGAATGACTAAATATAGGTTTCCTCATTCATTAGTGTTGGAGCTGATTTTTGAGTTATTTTAGTAATATACCAAGTCTTGAACTATATGTCATAGTACAGCTGAATTAATGCTAGTAATATCATCTTAAAACTGAGCTTCTAGTAGTGCTTTAAATTTCTGATTATTGACAGTTCTGTTGATTAATACCTTTAAATATTCATCAAGAATGACTGCAAATACCTTTGATAAAGATAGTAGGGGTAAAATGAATACGTGAATAATATTCACCTGTATCTAGACGTGGTGAATATTACACTTTGTCATTCTGTATGGTGATCTCTCATTAAAATCCTATTCTCACTGATCTGTATGCAAGGAACAAAGTGGATAGCAACCATATCGCTAATTAAGTCATTCACACATAAACTCAACAGAATAGATGCAGATATAGATGAAGGGTTTAGGAAGATCACTTCAAAATAATAAGTCACTAGGTTTGATTCCATTGTATAACATCTTGAACAAATGTCTTTACCATAGCTTTGCATTCATCAGCTCATGGGATAGATGGAAACTGTATGGAAGACCATTGGATGGATTGCATCTGCAGTTTAAAGAGCTGGCCTTTTCATAAGTTGCAGGACAATGGTTTGGCTTCAGAATTGTGTTAAGAGTGTAGGTGATTGTGGAACTCTTGGTCATTTATATGTTAACTAACCCCTTGCAGATGGATATAGTACTGACAGTATGTACTCTGTACTGGTATTAGATGGTTCAGTAACTACATATTTTTTCTTGCAAGGAACTTTACAGCGTATTTACAGATTCTTCTGTGTAGCATATATGAAAACATGGTAGTGTACAGAGCGAGATGTCACACTGCTAACACACAGTGTTTCGATGTGGTCAGTCCCACTTCCTGTCTGTAAGGGGTTAAGGAATCAGAAACACACACATACTGTTTATCAAATAATTTAATGTTCATCAGGAGAATATACAAAGGATTCCTCATGTCACAGGCAAGGCCGTGTGAATAAGAAGTTTGATCTAAAACTATATGATTTCAAGTTCTATTACATAATGCAACATCTTGTGGAGGATGTCTTCTACTGTAGCCTCAGATTAACCAAAGCTTGTGAGTGAAAATATAATCCTACTGAAGGGATATCCCTGTCGTCCTTAGGTGATATCCATAATCTTTTGCCTGGCTTAACACCACCACTTGGTCATTTTGTGCCTTAAGCTAAATCTACTTTGTTTGCAAGAATTTGGACCAGATCACTATTATGAATATAACTTTCTATCATTCACCAATCTTGGAGGCTGAGAAATGCGTTAAGGATGTTGTCTTTTATCTTTTGTTTAAGCGATTAAAAAGTATAGAAAGAAGGCAGAAATGTCAATACTGTTTGTGACGTTTTAATCATAAATTACAAAACATTTACTTAAATCAGCTTTTAAAAATTTCTCACATTGAATAATATGAAAATTTTAATATTGTATTACGTCACCTAATATATATGTATAAACAGCTGATGCAGAGTGAGTAACTGAGCTGCTAGCTTCTAAAATCTGACTGGTAAAACAGAAAATAATTTACTTTCTAACTTAGCATATTGTAGTGATGAAATCATTTTAGATACAACATGACTTCATTAAAGTTCAGTTAAAATATTTAGAGTAAATTTAATAAAAAAGAATAAATTTAAGAAAAGCAGTATCTGAATAAACTAGTGACAATCTATATCTGCAAGCAAAGAATTGTTAATGAAATCTATAAAAGTTGATTTCGTGTTCTATCATATAAGCTCATGTTCATTCTAAATGTCTTGTCCTGTTTAAAATTTATGAATTCTATTTTTTAATGGCATATTTTATATAAAATTGTTATCACATAACAAATGTATGTAGAAAATAACTTGTCATATTCATGACTTGATGCCATAGGCAAAACAGTTACAATAGGTATTACTTGTCACTTTCTAATGTATAACTACAAAATTGTTACCAATCAAATTCCAAACGCTTTGTAATTGAAATTTGAAATCATCATCATAGTAGCTGTCATCATTGTCATAAATTTTATGGCCAGTTTTTACCATCTAGACTTGGGTTGGATGATCTTTTTGGGGTTAGAATTCTATCGTCAGATGCTCTTCCTTAATGTTAAATCTTACTTCATTTCTAAGAAAAAGCATGCCACTAATCATCACATTCTAAAATCAAGCTATGAGATTTACTGTTCATGTGAAACATAAACAAACATCACCAATGCCCTGCCATCCCAACAGACTCAGATACACACATACACACACACACATGTATATATATGTATATATATGTGTGTATATATGTATATATATGTATATATATGTGTGTATATATGTATATATATATATATATATATATATATATATATATATATATATATATATATATATATATATATATATATATATATATATATATATATATATATACGCATGAAGCTCAATGCTAAAGATGTGCTGGCATGTAAAAAGTACCTTTTGAGCATTGGGCCTCAGGGAGGCAAAGTGGCTGAAGCCAGTGGCTTCTGGAACAGCTCCCTTTGAGTGTTGGGCCTCACAGAGGCATTGATGAAGACTGAGACCTTGGCATTATGTCATGCTTGAGAAGAAGACCCATCATATGTATATATATATGTATGAGTAGTATATATAGAGAGAGAATAATAAGAAAAAAGGAAAACCTTTGTTGCAGCACACCTAATTAGTGCTCAATATGAGCAAAATATAACAAAAATCAAAGTGAATGACAGATTTTCATAGGTCAAGTTCCTTCATCATGGGAATATAAAATGCATAAAAAATTCAGTGAGATGTTAGGTTTCAAGCACATACTGGCTTCATTTCGTTGCATGTCCTCAGCAACCACAGGTCATGCTTCACTGCCATGTAGCATAGCTGTTTGTATGCAGGATTCATGCAATCTGCCTTTCACTCTGAGGGAGATGTCCTTCATTACAAACAGAGATAGTAGCTCTCTGAACCTTGCCCAGCCTTTTCTTATTCTAGCAGCTATACTTTCAGAACAACCTCCACCACTGCTAATTTGGTCACCTAAGTAATGGAAACTGTCTACTACTATTAAGGATACCCTCTGACGTTTGAGTGTGTCCATTTTTTGTACATTCTTAGTGCTTAAGGTACCTGCACATCTTCCACATGCAAAGACTACTTTCTCTGTTAGTCTTCCAGTGATGTTGCACCACTTACGTGTCCATAGCTTGCAGTGGATACACCATATGGAATTTCTCCCCTTCTCCATATATCAAGCAGAACTAGCTCCCTGAGGGGAGCTGTTTTCTTTCTAAGGACTTTGTTCTTTACTAAACTCTAAGGCCGTGTGTTTACAGACCTTGCTTCCATACCTGAAAATTATTCTCTAGTTTTGGTTGTAATTCAGCAATAAGAACAAAGGCATCGGCGTAGAGGAATGGTGTTTTTTACGTACTACCCACACCGGAACCAGTCAGGTGGCACTGGCAACGATCATGCTCGAATGATGTTTATACCGTGCCACTGACTCAGGTGCCAATCAGGCGGTACTGTCATCAGCCATGACAATGATTTCACTTGCCTCAACAGGTCTTCGCAAGTGCAGTTTATTGCCCAATAATTGAAGGGTACTCTTAAATGAGCTGGTTATGCTGCACTCGCATAGGCCATGGTTACGGTCTCACTTGGCTTGCTGGGTCTTTTCAAGCACTGCATATCACTAAAGGCCTTGGTCACTTGTCATTACCTCGGTGATGACCAATGTTTGAAGGTCGTGCTTCACTGCCTCATCCCAGGTTTTTCTGAGTCTGCCTCTTCCACAGGTTGCCTCTACTGCTAGGGTGTGACACTTTTTCACACAGCTGTCCTCATCCATTCGCAAAACATGACCATACTAGCAGTTGTCTCTCTTGCACACCACATCTGATATATATATATGTATGTATGTATGTATAATCTAGTTGAGTTAACAGTTTCTCATGAAAATAGCATGGACATAGCTCAGGCTTGAAATGCTGACCATTATAGAAACCTCTTTGAGGAAAGTGAAGACACAGGCTGGATAGTGGAGTATTTTCCAATCAACAATAGATGTAGAGGATTCGTTGGAAACAGTGTGAGGTGGCTGTTGTTATTGTTAGGTCTAACTTGTTGTAAAGCAAATACCACCATGAGTGATATCTATACTACAGTGGAAATGGCAAGCTACTGGGTTCAATTAAAAAAAGACAATTAGCAATGGCTAGAAGAATATTGTGTGAAACCTGAAAATCAGTTGATTTAACAAGGAGGGCCTCATTTCAGTGAAGGTGGCGTATGTGCAATGATACCATCAAAAGGTAGGCTCTGAAACAGTGTGCGTTCTCTTCTGTTGACCCCATAAATTTGCTAGCATCTGGTATGCAAAGCTTTCAACTGGTATCACTTGCATCTCCAAGCTGTTTCAAAAAAATAAAATGTTGTTTGCAAAACAATATATATATATATATATATATATATATATATATATATATATTGTTTTGCAAACAACAATTTTATATATATATATATATACAAACAACATTATATATATATATATATATATATATATATATATATATATATATATATATATATATATATATATAATGCCAATTATCTAAGGCCAAAATAATTACATTTATCGTTTTAAGAAATAGTCTCATCTCATTTCATGTAAACATCAGCAAATTACTCTATAGAAATTATCCTAATTTAAATTCCAAATTAATAGGCATCAAGAGCTAGATTGTCCCACATTGAATAGTTTAATTGAATATTGCACAAAAAAGAATCTTAAAGAGTGGTTATTCTTTTTTTAAACTTGACACAATGGCTTTCTATAATTTGAATTAATTGCTATTTTTTGTGGATTTCTCATTTCTTGATTGAGTTTTCTTGAAACAATAGTACTGAATGGGTATATTTTACACTCTCATCAATATTAGTGTGACTTGATTCATTTTCTGTCATTATTTATTTAGAATTTTAAATGCTGATTATTTGATGTGGCTCTAGCTTAAGGATATTCAAATGTGTACAACTTCTCCTTGACAAGCTTCCATGAATCAAGGGGTATTTAGAAGAAAATTTATCCATTTGGTACAGACGTGGCAGTGTGGTAAGAAGTTTGGTTTCTAGCCATATGGTCCTGAGCTTAGTCCTACTGTGTGGCACCTTGAGCAAATGTCTTCTACAACAGCCTTGGGCCGATCAAGCCTTGTGAGTGGATCTGGTAGATCGAAACTGAATGAAACCCATTTTATATATATATATATATATTATATATAGTGAGAGAGAGAGAGAGAGAGGGGGAGAGAGAGAGAGAGAGAGAGAGAGAGAGAGAGAGAGAGTAAAAATTTTATACTAACATAACGTGGCAGTCGAATGTTACTGTTATTTAGCCCTAGGAAACAGCGTCTCCAGCTGGCTATATGACACACTATCTGTGTGTTGCATTCGACTGCCACATTATGTTGGCAAATAATCTTTACTCTAGAGCACTGTTACTGTATGTCTCTCATTGAGAGATTTACAAATAGTAATTTTCTGTTTCAGATACATATATATATAGTGTGTGTGTGTGTGTGTGTGTGTGTGTGTGTGTGTGTGTGTGTGTGTGTGTGTGTTTGGCACCCACCACTGCTGGACAACAGATGTTGGTGTGTTTACATCCTTGTAACCTAGCAGTTTGGCAAAAGAGACCGAATAAAAGATGAAAAATTCCTTTCCAGAACATTTGCTGTAAAGAACCAATCAAGGATTATAAATTGAAAGTGTTACTTTCCTAAATTATTATTAATGTTTTGGCTTTTCTTTTTTTTGTCAGTGTTGTCATCATTGCAATACTTACATTTGTTGTCGGTGTCTACAGACGTGATGTCATCATAACCATTGTTGTCAACATCATCCACATTGTTTATTCTTTACTAGTGAGGCACTTTATTCAATTGGTCTTCACATGACAAACCAGCAAACCGTGGCACATTCTTTTTATGCAGGACATAAGCAAATATCACTACTGTTCAGTTGATGTCAATGTAAAACACACTCAGAGACAATGCACACATGCATGCATATATGCTTATATACACACATACACATATAATTTTAGTTTCTGTACATATCATTTTTTTCTTCTACTAAATTTCATTCACAACTCAAAGCTATAGCAGAATAAACTTGCCCAATGTGCTATGCTGTGAGATTAAAAAATTAGAATCATAAGGTTGAATACAAACTACTGAACCTATCCTTCATGATTACATGTTTCATATTAGTGTTTTGTAGTGTTGTAATGACTTCTTGTAAATGTACAGTTAACTGGAAGAAAAGTGTTGTACTTAGTTGAGTATCCAACACAGCCATCTTATTTCAATATCAACATTTGTATTGCGTATGGACGAGGACAGCTGTGTAAAGAAGTGCTGATCTCTAACTATGGGAGGAGCCTGTGGTAGACGTAGCCTCAGGAAGACATGGGACAATGTGGTGAAGTATGAACTTCGAACTTTGGGTCTCACAGAGGCAATCACTCGTGACCAAGACCTTTGGCGATATGCTGTGACTGAGAAGACCTGTCAAGCCAAGTGAAATCATACTTGTGGCTGATGCTGGTGTCACGTAACTGGCACACATGCTAGTGGAATGTAAAAAGCACATTTTGAATGTTGGGCCTCACAGCAGCAAAGTGGATGAGCTCCTTTTGAGTGCTGAGCTTCACGGAGGCAATGACCAAGACCTTTGGTAATATATTGTGCTTGAGAAGAAGACCCATCAAGCTGAGCGTAATCGCAGTCGTGGAAGATGTTGGTCTCATGCAAAATGCAGCCATGCCAGTGGCACGTAAAAGCACCCATTACACTCTCAGATTGGTTGGCATTAGGAAAGGCATCCAACCATAGAAACCATATTCGCTGGACACTGCCCCATCTGATTATCATTTATTCTGCTGTCTTCAAAACCATTTGGATAGAAAAGATATCCATTCTCTAGACAAAGAATATTTTCGATCTCAGCAAAAACAATATCTTCATACTACAGTTTCTGGGTTATGCAAATATTGCTTTGTGCTGAGTGGGGACATTGAACTCCCTTGTTCAAAAAAATATAAGGACACAAATAATGTGTTATATAGCCAGCAGGAGACAATATTTCCTGGAGCTCAATAACAGTAACATTCATCCCGACCAGGATTACCACATTATGTTGGCAAATAATCTTTACTTTAGACTACCGTTTCTGAATGTCTCTCATTGAGAGATTTAGAAATTATTATTTTTTTCTATACACACATATGTTTACTATGTTTAAAGTTGTCAAAAGGCCACTGAGATTTAAATGCTGTGGTCCTAGACATATCACATCTGGTGGTGAAGGGCAGACTCTCTCCTTCTCCCAGACATTTCTACATGGTATAAGTTTATAGTAAATGTTTTTAAATTTGTTATTACGTAACTCTGACCATGTGAAATTATATGACTTACTTTGGATGCATATAAGATTAAACTTCTAAATGTTCATACATATGTTTGTATGTACATACATATGTATGCACATCTTACATGGGCATTAAATATACCTTTTAATTTCAGTCTCAATGAAATCATGAATAAATACATATACAAACAGAAACTGTATGCAAAGCTATACAGAACTGCTATGCATGGACATAAAACTGGGGAAAAGTTTAAAATATATTCAGAAGACTTAGTAGAACCTATAACTATTATATCCACCATTGTAATTAGATCCAACTTGATTATTTCAGTGTAAAAGAAAGCTAAACCAAATAGAATGAATTTAATTACTATTGACTGACCTAAAAATAAAATGGTAGATGGGTGGAACTTGCATGGCTCAAAGTTTTTTAATGTTCATTTCTTTTGTTTTTTACAGGATCTGTGATTTTTCTTACACAGATTATAAGAAATATTCTTTGATTCTCAGCACGTTCATTGCAAACTGTAATAGCAAGAAAGAGAAACTAGTTGTTGAATGGGTCTCAGTCTATTTTATGCTATAAATTCAATGAGTTGGTGCCACCGTTTGGGATCGAAGTAATGTGTGATTGATGGTTTTTCACCAAATCAAATGTGCTTTGCATTGTAATCAGAAATTAGTGTGAAAAATCTCCATATAAGTCATATCTCACACACTTACATGATAATTCTTTGCATGGTATTTTCACTGAAGGTACATACATTCACAGATAATAGATCTGTGCATATATGCATGTGCATCTTTGTCAGTATGTGTATATATGTGTGTGTGTGTGTGTGTGTGTATTTATATATATATGTATTTATATATATGTATATATATATATATATATATATATATATATATATATATATATACATATATATATATATATATATATATATATATATATATATATATGTATATATATATAAGTGTGTGTGTGTGTGTGTGTGTGTGTGTGTGTAGGATCATCATCGTTATATTGGTGCTGTATACTTTGATATTTGAATTAAATACTTTGAATTTGTATACATATTGATATGTGTAATTATATTATGTACATATATCCATGCCATACATACATAAAAGTAAGATTAAAATTTTTGTGTATTCATATTATTCTATAGGAACTCCAATATGACAATGTTCAATTTGGAAAGTTTTGATATAAAGTGCATGCACACATACACTCACACAATCTCCCCCCTCTCCCCCTCTCCCCCTCTTCCCCCTCTTCCCCTCTCCCCCTCTCTCTCCCTCTCTCTCTCACACACATACACAAGCACAAACATACTAGCAGTTACATTCTGCTTAAGTTGCATTCGTATACATGACTGATAAGTTTTGCATGCAATGAGCCTTAATCGTTTTATCAAAAATATACTATTATACAATATTTCATTTGAAATCCATTTAAAAATGTGATAGCATTTTTGAGATCTTCTCTTTGTCATTTCAAAATTGCAAATATTTCTTCTTATTCTCATTAGTTTACTAACTTTGTGGTAGTGTGTGTGTGCGTGTGTGTTTAGATGTTTTAAAGAGAAGAGAATCAAATACAATGTTATAGCTGAGCATAAAAAAAATCTCAAAATCTAAAAGCCAATTTTTAGAGAAATATTTTTGTTTGCAATTTTTATACTATGTTATGTTTATTTATAATTATTTCCTATTTAAAGGAAAAGAATACAATTTTTAGATAATCATAGAATATGGAAAACAATTTTTGCTTTTAAGCTGTTTGTAGTCATGTTATCTATTAGCTGAGCAAATATATTTTTCCTCAGTATAAGAATGTAAAAGAAAAGAAAAATAAATAAATAAATAGATAAATAAATAAACCAGAAATTAGTCTTTTCATTCTGATCAAAACAATAACAATTTTGAATAGTTAATGGATGAAATTGAAATACTAATTTCTTTCTTAGGCAAAACAAAGCAAAACATAATCAATTGATTAATATATAAATTAAGCTGATATATAAATTATCGAGGAATGTAAAGCAAAATTTCCTCCATCAGTCTATGTTGTTCTGCACACACACATACACACACACACACACACACACACACACATATATATAAATATATATATATATATATATATATATATATATATATATATATATATATATATAATCTGAGGAAAAGCAGATGTTCTTATTCAGATGGTGTTAATGAAATCTATCTTCCAAGAAAATATTTGTAGTATTTTGAAAATGCTTTGCTGTATTCAGTTGCAACTCTATATGTCTTACTTTTCAATCCTGCAATTAAGAATTTTATCTATTATTGATCCAGGTTCCATGAATTTAGTATCAGAGTACAAGTAAAGCCCTGGGATTGGCATAAACCCCTATACTCATCTGATTTCTTATGCCAACATAATTAACAACACTGTCTGAGCATGTTCATTGCCAGAGCAGCTGTCTGGCTTCCATGCTAGTGGCCCGTAAGCACCATTTGAGCGTAATCATTACCAGCGATGCCTTCTAGCACTTGTGCTGGTAGCACGTTAGAAAATCATTCGAGTGAGGTCGTTGTCAGTGCTGCTGGACTGGCTCCCGTGCAGGTGGCATGTAAAAAACACCATTTTGAGTATGGCCTTTGCCAGTACCATGTAACTGGCCCTCGTGCCGGTGGCACGTAAAATCACCCACTACACTCTCTGAGTGTTTGGCGTTAGGAAGGGCATCCAGCTGTAGAAACTCTGCCAGATCAGATTGGAGCCTGGTGCATCCTTCTGGTTTGCCAGTCCTCAGTCAAATCGTCCAACCCATGCTAGCATGGAAGGCAGACGTTAAACGGTGATTATGATGATGACGATATCAATATAAGGTATGAATGTTTGATTAGATCTTTTCAAGTTTAGAATGTACAAGGGAGAGATAGTGAAGGAATTCAAGAGAGATATAAATTTGTACAGAGAAAGACAAAAAGAAAAAGATACTGAGAGAGAGTGAGAGAAAAAGGCAGACAGAAAGCAATAGAGAAAGAGAGGAGTGGGACAGAAGACCAAAAGTTATACAAGGTATCTAGTGCAGAAATATGGAGGTTTAAATATATGTAGGTGATAGTACAATGAGAAATACATACAAGTAGCTTAAGTCAATAGGTTTGAAGGATTTATCACTGTTGTTGTTGATATTTGCCTTCATTCCAACACTGATTGAGCCAACCTCTAATGAAATCTATTCCAGACATCACAGTAAGTTCTTTTATATATATAAGATTACATTGTTGAAAATATCTTTCCCTTCTTATGTGATAGATTCTGATGTCAGGGAGAAAAGGTCGCTATTTCTAGCAAGTTGAGCAAGTGTGTAGGAAGTCCCTCATAAGTTTGAGAAACTATTGTCACCATCATCATTATCCTTGTTTTCTCTTTTTTTGTTGTATTCCAGAATTTATTTGCATGCACAATGTTATGTCCCTGTGATATATTTCTCAGAAATAGATGATGATGATGATGAGGAGGAGGAGGAGGAGGAGGACTTTGATTGGTATAAATTTAGAAGTTCACTGGGGAGCAAACATAGTTGATTGAACTCCAATAAATACTTCAAATATTACAAAACCTAAAAGTCTGGAAATTAGACTTGGCTTAAACGTGTTTTGGTATCAAAGCATAAAATTAACCAAATTATATACTAATAAGCATTTAGTCTGATGTTCTACAATTTCTATCACTCCAGTAATTATATTAATGATTATAATAATATTGTAAATCATTTTTACATTGGAGTTAAATCTTCAAAACTTTATTTTTCAAGAGTTTAAGCAATGCAGACAAAAGTATTTTAACCAGAAACTAAAATGAAGCTGAAATCTTTGGATCTCAAATTGCTTTACTTCATAAAATTTTCCCTTGTTTCCAACTAACATTTGAGTATTTATCTGCATAAGAGGACTGGAGTAATGAGTCATATCACTCAGTAGTTCCATAATGTATATTGTGCAACATTTTTCTTTAAAGTATTGTATCCTGACTACAAATGAGCATTAATTACCATTTTCTCTCTTGTGATATAAAAAATTGATATCAGAGATATTCAGCCAACATCGCACAGCTATCTATCTCAACAATTCATGTTCTCTTAGCAGTGATTGGATTATTCATTCGTTAACTGTGGTCAAACAAGATCAATGTGAAATAACGAAGCTAGCTGATTCTCTATAGAATAAATAACTACGTATATAAATATGTGATTATGCTTCAGATCTTCAAATGAGTGATTGATACGCAGATATCTGAAAGAGTAGCCATTATCTTCCAAATCTCTGTGATTCTAGGCTTCAATCTTAAGATGAGGTGAGCTGGTTATGAATATAAACTTTTCAGTGCTGCTAACAAAACAACAATAATTGTAAATCCATCAGTCTGCTCTTATATGCAATGCAGTATCTTCTCCATGACCTTCACAGTTCTTTCACTCACTTGCTTAGTATTTTAATGATTAGGTCACTGATCTGTTAATATTTTCTATATTATCTATCTTTTTCTGAAACATGCACATGTTTACAGAGGCAAACACAGTCAATCATAACCTTCTGTATGCAATCATTCAAATTTCTTAGGTAACTCAGAATATTTTTAAACATCTTGTAAGAGACAGATAGCAATTTTATGCTCCATACCACATGTCATTCTCAGCCAAATTTGGTTCTATATTATGAATAGAAATATGAATGTTTCCATAGAAAATTATTGTTATTCCTTTGTTTATTTTTACTTTCATTTGATGTAGACTGAAGTAAATGGCTATCAATTTTATAAGAATTTTACAAAAGAAAGTAATTACAGAATTAGTTATTCAACATTTTACAAGTTTCACATCTTGTAATTTATATCTGAGGATTTGTTAAGTACCAGCAGATTATTAAAATTAATAATCAAACATTATGCATGTTTTAATGCACTGAAATTTGTAGGCTACTTGGAAGTATTTGTTTTATTCTCTTCATATAATAAATTAGTTGTAACCAGCAAACAGTAGCAATAGCTACTCACATCTTCTGTATAGTCACTAGAATATCCCCACCAAAACTCCTTATCTACTTTAAAATAAAATCTCATCTCCTATGTGGAAAATCTTTTACAAACCTTATTATAAAAGAAAGATGGTTATAGGAAAAAATCATTCGTTGACTGTTAGATTCAATTAATTATCAATGAAACAAAGATTTCTTAAACAGGTTTAACTGTGGTAACAAATATCAACAACATTTAATAGGCTTATAAATTGATTCTAGTTTGGCTTACACTAGGCAATTTAGAATAATCTAAAATGCGTTTGTCACAGTAATTATGCCAAAAGATCATTAATGTTTAGGCTTAGCATACATCAAATAGGTTATATTCTTGTACTCACTAATTTTACAAGCTATCATGCACAGATTTAGTTGTTCAGTCACCATAATCCTTGATGACAGATAGTTAAGGATGTTGTCACTCATTTTGCCAATTAGAAGTTGTCACTTAGAAAACATTGAAATATTATTTAAAGAATACTTATATATGTATAAAATAACTGTGTAAGAGTTGTCAAATATCATAATAATAAAATAATAATAATAAAACCCAACAAAATTTATAAAAATATTCTTAAATTTAAGGCGGTTATATTTTGTAATAATAGGTAGGAGGTAGCGATTTTCTTCACTGCTTCAGTGAGTGATGACCTTGCCTGACATGAGTCCCAGGCTCATTTGGCTCTGGCTGACAGTACCTGGTATGGGCCGCTATCCAGGGTTACAGAAAGGAGACAACCTTCAAAGAAATCTGGAGTGGAGCCCCATAGGTGGTTTAGTGTTTGACACCACACTCTTCCGGCAGCTCCTGCAACCAAGCTGGTGCATTCCTTTGGACTATGTCAGCAAGGTCGAGAGAGGAATCCTGACGATTGGGCTACCCAAGATTTTCTTACATCTAGCCCAGGCCTGCGCAAAACTGGAGAGGAAACTGGAGAGGACATGAAATGTAAAAACCAGACTGGATTAGTTTAAATGCAACTCCATTATCTCCCAAGACAAAAGGATGCCAACAACAACAATTTTGTAATATGAGTTTAACCATTCTCTTTTTTCTTAATAAAATTTCTTTGTATTTTAATTTACAAAATCTTTTACTGAACTGTTTCAGAATAAGAATATGAATCTTTTTCTTCTAAAGGAACAGAAAAATAAATCGTTATTAGGTAATGTTCTAAAATACATTGTACCAAGATGTAACAGAAGTGATTGAGAATGTAAACGTCAGTTTTAATAGCATTTTGTTTTGATCACATCATCAAGCAAATCGTACAGATAGTTAATGACTTAAACATTCAAAATTGTCTTAGAATTATACTTTGCTTAAAAAACATCTAAACTTTATGAAATGCAACAATTTATGCATATTCTTTTCAATCCTCAGTAAGGAGACTTGCTTATTCTCCTCTGAAAAACTCTACCTTAGACAATGTTATGATTTGATACTCAGAGGATTTAAAGATTTTCAAAGTTCAAGACCAAAATAGCCTAATGATCATAAACCATTTTTTATATGTGCCAAAGCAATGTACAAGAACTGATTGTTACTTCATGTTCCATGGAATTAAGTGGTTAGAAATAATTATTTCCCCCAGTAGAATTCATATTTATTACTGGTATTGTACTTGAATAATCTGAAGGTATTTTGTAACCTTAGTTAACTAAGCCAATATCATTGACGTGTATTGTCTAATTACACAACAAATCTGTGATATGGTAACCCAAAATTTAACCTTCCCAAAGCTTTCACTTTCTATTTGCTTGTTGTTAATTTGCACCAAGTCAGCTCTTGACAGACAGGCCTAAGCGTCTCTAGCTATGATCATTCTACCATTGTTTCTAGACGTATCATTCCTAGGACAATTTGTTGGCTTTTCTTTTTCAGACTGTATGGAATTTTTTGAGTGAAATTTAGTTTCTATTTCTTGCAGCTCAGGCATCCCTGTAGAAGTTGTTTCATAGGTACATGGATTATTGTTATGGCTGTTTAGCTTCTGTCAGTTTTCATCACTTGACAACCAATGTTGGAGCGTCTACGTCCCCATGGCAACAGAGACCAATATAATAAGTACTAAGCTTACAAAAAATAAGTTCTGGGGTCGATTTGTTTTTACTAAAGGCGGTGCTCCAGTATGGCTGCAGTCAAATGACTGAAACAAATAAAAGAGTAAAAGAGTAAAGAGAATACATAAATTGCTTTATGAATATGCATATATGAATTGTAAGCATTCCACTAATAGTCTCTATGTCTCTGTTATTGTTAAATTTATATAAAGTTTAATAAACATGCTTGATAACAGCATGTTGATTAAACTTTTTATAACCATTCTGTAAGTTTCTTTAAGATGATTGGTTTTTAAAGAATTTTGCTAACTAGACAGTCTAATTACATCTTAAGATACTCCAGTTGTATTTCAGTTAGTTTTTGTGGCTTATGGGAGAATACATTAAACATATGAAGGGTTTTGAACATTTGGAGCAATTCATCAACTTTGTTATTTTAAATGCTAGTCTAAAAGACAGTGTTATCTATGTTCATCATAACTTTCACAAATTGTCTTTCATTTTAATGGCACATTTTAAATACGTTTCCCTCTAAGTACCTTTTATTAAATTTCATCAAATTGCCTTTGGCCTAATTTTAGCTTGTATACTATTTATTACCACTTCATTGAACTTTATGTGTCCCAACAAAGATATATGAGACACATGCCATGAATCTCTCAGAGCCTTTCTTACTGATTACTTTTTCTCCACTCGTTTCCACTTAAATTCATTTTGCACATACAGTGTACCATAGAAAACTAATTCTTCTCCATTCATTATGGATCTTTACTTTACATTTTTTTTATCACTACTGTAGATCATCATACGTGTGACACATACATATCAGGAAAGAAGCAAATTTTCTATTTCGTGCTACAGAAGCCCTAAAACATCTGAAGTACTGTTGTACCCATCACCAACTCACACACACATACACATACTGATGCACATGTGTATACATACTCAATCCTCTCATCACTTTTACATGTGAAACAATATACTATGATTAATATGAAGTGAAAAGAGCCTCTGTTATTGATATTCAGCTTATAGTAGTAGAGTGATTAATAAAATAAACCACGAGACTTCACTGCCTTTAACATTATTCCTCTATTCTGAATTCATATCATACTGAACTTTACTCCATTTTTGACATCTCTGCCTCCTGTAGGTCCATAAGATAGATACTAGTTATGGACAGTTGTTGAATCAGCCAATTATACTTCCTTTCACTTAAAAATTATTAGTCTTCTATCAATGTAAGAATAATCTTGACTTCAAATTTTTTCTGATGTTGTCTTTTTCATTCATCTTTACAGAATTGATAAAATACAAATCGTTTAAGTACTAGGGACTGATTAAATCAACTACACAACATAACTCCACCAAATAAATTATAGGTTTCCTGCTATCTATTAAAGAAATCAATATTCCCAAGAAATTTATTCATTCTTTAAATGCACTTTTTCAACTTTCAGTTTCGTTGGTGTTCTGTCTAACCGATCTTGAACCTATAAAATTTTCAAAAAATATATATAATGGTATAAAAATAATATTTCTTCAAGATTACTATGTGATTCATATATTTTTCTTCTAGTTGTATATTCTTTTATGGGTTTCAGTTATTAGAATGCCACCATACTGCGGTACTACATTTATGGGTTTAGTTCATTATTTTAACTCGAATACCCAGAGCTTATTTCAGATTGGTACTTATTTTATTGATATGCCTCTAATATGTAAGACTATTATAATTAGAATAAGATATATTTGAATTTTGATAAGTGACAATGTTCTTTCAATGTCTTGTAAAATTGAAGTTTTATGTATATAATTTATAATGAGATGATCTTCATATATTTTTGTAGTTAAGTTGCTGTATAAAATCATGCCTGCCCTTTATGACTACTTATTCATTGCAGTTTCTCAAAGACTGTGCTTGAGTAAGAAACTTCTTTATATCATGCTAGAAATTTACTATTATTAATACAGTGAAATATTATCTCACATCACACATTTCATGTGACATAATCATCACCCTCATCACTTCTCATTCATTTTTCAATGCTTGCATAAATTAGACAGGATTTTACCAGCATGAATTTGACACTTGTCACAGTCATTCATCATATTTGTGAGGCTCAGCAACCTGAGATAAGTTTTCATCTCTTCTGCCCTAGTCTTCTCTAGTTTTTCTCTTCGAAAATTCCTTCTACATGCATTACTTAAAATGCAAAGATGATACAATGGCATGAATAAGTAATTGAAAGTTGATAGAAGGACCATGCTGAATGAAGATATACACTTTCAAAGGAATTCTGATTCAGTCACATTTTGGAACTTGTATACTCTTTTACTCTTTTACTCACTTCACAGTCATTGGACTGTAGCCACCCTGGAGTACTGCCTTGAAATGATTATCAAACGAATAGTGCTTGTTTTTAAGATAGGTATTTATTTTGTTTGACTTGTTTTGCCAGACTGTTAAGTCACAGGGATATAAACAAAACAATGACAGTTGTCAAACAGTACAACACAATCACAAAGACACGTATATACCTACATATCTACATTGGCAATGGACTTTCACACGGTTTCTATGTATCAAGTTGATTACATCAACCCTCCCAGTGCTCAAATGGTACTTATTTTATCGACCCCAAAAAGGATAAAAGGCAAAGTAACCTCAGTGGAGTTTGAACTCAGAACATAAATTTGGATGAAATACCACTAAGCATTTTGCCTGGAATGCTAACAATTTTCCCAGCTTGCTACCTTTATAATAAAATATTAAAGTAATGATCTTGTCAGTCATGTACTGAGGGTAAATTTTTTTCTAATGATTCATGATCTTGTATTCCAATCTAACATTTATTTGAAAGATATTTTTTTATTTGTATGTTAAAAATATATTTCTTTTTCTCCAGATTCTCCACATTAGTTTATTTGATTTCTTGAACTATCACTCTTCCATTATTTTATTTTCTGAATATAATATCATGATATATAATGATGAAATATTTTAAGATTTAAAAACATTTAATAGTGGTCTGTTTGTGTATGATTAACTAAAATATTCACTGCTTCAACTTTCCAAAATCAATTATTTTCAAAGTACTGATTATATTCATATCATGTCATTGGGAATTTCTTTAATGATAATTTATTGTGGTGATATGATAACAAATCCATAATTCTGATGACCAATAAATCTTGTAATTCTGTTATTTGATCATTTTAAAAACATTTGTTCATTTTGCCCAAGAACTTAGTTAAAACATTAAGAATTTTGTTTTTCACTTAATACTAATGTTCAAGCTATGTGACCAACACTAATTAACTTGGAAAAAACAGTAATTAAAAAATATTGACATGGATTTATGCTTTATTTTATTTTCATCATTATAGCTATTTAATTCTTCTACATATATGAGTGAACATGTTATGTGTGTGTGTGCATGCTCATGGACACGTGTGTGTAATGTGTGGGTTGAGGAAGAGAGAAAATTATTTCTTTTATATGTGGCTGTGTCCTGAGAAACAATTGTGCATGTTATATCAATTCTTTATAGCTCAGAAGTTCACCAGTCCTTATTTTAATGATCTCTGAAGGATGACGAGCAAAGTGAATCTGGTATGATTTGAACTAAGAACGTACAGAGATAAAAAAATGCAGTAAGTCCTTCCTTGGAAAATATAACAATATCCTAGACATGACTGAAATAACAAACTGTTTATTGTAGGCTTGATGATAAAGCTAATGGAAGGAAAAGTGTATTGCAAACTTTTAACTAAGGAATATAACATTTAAATGCTTTAACATTGACATCAACAACAACTGTAACAGGTGCAAAAAGAAAAAAGTGAAAATATGAATATTCATTATAATAGTGGTATATATATATATATATATATATATATATATATATATATATATATATATATATATATATATATATGTATGTGTATTTGTGTGTCTGTGTTTGTCCCCCGCTATTGCTTGACAACCGATGCTGGTGTGTTTACGTCTCCGTAACTTAGCGGTTTGGCAAAAAGTGACCGATAGTAGAATAAGTACTAGGCTTCCAAAGAATAAGTCCTGGAGTCAATTTGTTTGACTAAAGGCCGTGCTCCAGCATGGCCACAGTCAAATGACTGAAACAAGTAAAAGAGTAAAATAGTAAAGAGAGTAGTAATAAGAACCACAACAGTTGCAAAAATAACTGAATAAAATGATCTTGATAAATACTGTAATTCCAGACAAATAAAAGTGTAAGGGGCACACAAATTTAAATGAGATGGCAAGCATCTTTGTAAATCACATTAAAACATGGATAAAGAGTAAACTATTCCCAAATCATGTTATGACAGTGTACTACACTGCTTTGACTGAATTGCCTAGTTTGAACATCTGATGTGAACAGAATGATGAATCCAGTCCTCCAGTATTTAGTCAGTATCTGTAGATCTCCTATTCGGTATATGTTGTTCTATCTTTTTATCTCAGCATTTATTAGTGCCATCCCTTTTCTTTGTGTGCAGTACAATAATGTATTGATACCATTATAATGAATATAAATATTTTAAAATTGGGTAAATATGGAGGCTTGTATTTTTATATAGAATTGATATCAACATATTACTGATGTATTAATGATCATGTTTGTGCTTACACATCACACATGGATGGCTGCATATATGTAAATTTTCAAAGTATACACATCAGCACATGCTTAGATATAACATAGAAACACACTCATCATAGGTCCGGTCACACTTAAATGCACATGTATTTATACCTGTCGATAGATATGCATGTGTACACATTTGGAGACCGAAGCACACATTATTCACACAGTTGAATAACAATGCACACAAACACACACACACATTCTTTCATATATGCTTTAATATGTCTAGCTTACACTTACAACATAGAAGCACATATATACATACTTATTCCGAAGCACCAATATGTTCATTCAGTTACACACTGACATATACACTGGATTTATAAGCTCTGTTGAAGCAAAACAGTAGACAGTCTGAAAGAATAAATAATGTATCAGAGTATTTGATATTACAGATTAATTGCTAAGCTTTCTAAATAAAAGCTTTCCACACAACATAATGGAGAATTTTCCAGGTGTTCTTTCTACCAAGTTCTGTATTCGTTTGCAATGAGCAAATAAATAAAAGGAAATGTAAATGAATAAAAAAAATAGTCAAACAAACATTGTAGTGTGATGAGATATTTTTTTAATCACTATGTTGCTTTTTTTATGTTGGTTGTTGGGGCCTTAATATTTTCCTCATTGCTGTATTTGCTGAAAGAAGGTAGCCAGTTTAGATCTGATGAAATTTATTAAAATTTCAACTACTATTAATTTATTGACACAAACAAAGGAATGAAGAGTGGTCTGATTGTTACAAATATTTTTTTCTACTCGAGGCACAAGGCCCGAAATTTTGGGGGAGGGGGGCCAGTTGATTAGATGAACCTCAGTACGCAACTGGTACTTAATTTATCAACTCCGAAAGGATGAACCGATCAAACCCAAGAGGACGAAAGGGATTGTTACAAATATTATTGCTTAAGTTGAACAATACAAGGGGGTGCAGAAAAGTTCCTGACTTTGGATATAAGAAAATACAGGAGGATCAGTTAATTATAATTTTATTCAACATATTCCCCTCTCAGATATACACACTTATTGCAGCAATCCTCCACTTTTTTAAGCCTTGTAAAAGAATTTAGAAGGTTGGGCCTTCAACCAGACTTTTCATGATACACTTAAAGCCAGGAACTTTCCAGCACCCCCTCATATGTCTGAGTAATAATATCACTATTATTATCATTGGTTTAGTGTCCACTTCTTTATGTTGCTATATATTTCACTGATGTGGAAGGCAACATTTTCCATATGTATTCACTGAGCCATTTCACTTTTCTGAATTAATATGATATATTTTAGTTTCCTTTGATCAACATACAGCTAATTCTCTATTAAACTGTTTAGATTTTTCACTTTTTATCCACATCATCATCATTTAACGTCTGCTTTCCATGCTAGCATGGGTTGGACGATTTGACTGGAGACTGGCGTACCAGATGGCCACACCAGACTTCAATCTGATCTGGCAGAGTTTCTATAGCTGGATGCCCTTCTTAATGCCAACCACTCTGAGAGTGTAGTAGGTGCTTTTTTAAGTGCCACTGGCATGAGGGCCAGTCTGGCGGTACTGGCAACGGCCATGCTCAAATGGTGTTTTTGAGTGTGGCCCAACACAATTTGTTTATGATTTAACTCTTGAAATTTGGTTTCTACTATTGGTTGCATTTCTTAGTAAAGCTATTATAAGATTTTTCTTGTTTCTGATGGACAAATATGTTGGATGTTTGATACACAATTCATGTTTTGTCAGGGAGCATCTGAGACCTTGCAAGGGAATAGCTCTGTGGTCCGATGGGTCCTTGATTACAAATACTTCAAGATCATGAGCTACAGCACTTAACTGCTCATAGTTCCTTTAGTATATCTATGTACAACAGGAGTAAATTTCATATGCTTAACTGCCTGAAATTTCTCAACGGCTTCTGTGATCTCAATGTTTCTACTGAAATGGCTTTGTGCATGTGTGTGGCTTTTTACATGAGTTTAATTGTGGACATATATATATATGTGTGCTTATATTTGTTTGTGTGGTGTGTGCTGTGGAGTGGAGTGTGCATGCGCATGTGTGTGTATGCATGTGTATGTGTGTGTATGTATGTGTGAGAGCGTTTAAATGAACACGTGAGTATAGGCATGACTGAATTCTTAAGAATTTTGCCTTGCAATCATGAGGTGTAGCCTTGGCTGAACTCAAACGTTTCAGGCAAAACTGGATAGACATAAACTGCATGGATACCTGTCAATTAGAATGTATCTGAAATTCAAAGACCCAGTTTTGTCACACCAATTCTACTTGGACATTATGGAAGCATTACACATGTTTATGGAATACACTGCTACTTATAAGTTTATTAAGTGATTTGACGTTAAATCTTTTTAAAGAGTGAGAATAGTTCTCAACAAAACTGATAGAGAATCCATTTACTTCACATTAAACGAATGTTCAATAAGAGAATGTATATGCTTGTTATATTTTTGTATTGTTATATCTTTATACAGTTACGTTTCAACATTTCAAGCTATGTTGTGATGTTTAAATTTAGCCTCAAATAGTTTGGAAATACAGAAATAAGTCTCCATAACTGTGTTTAGCTTTGTACAAATATTGTTTGGAGAAGTTTTTCTAAAATAGTTTCTGATATTTTAATAATCAGCACGTATGAGAATGAAGTTTTACTAACATAACAGATTCATTTAAGCTGTCCAAATATGAAATAAAGAGAGCAAAATGGAAAAGAAAATACCATTTTTTTTAGCTTTAGTATTAGATCATAGATTAAAATACTTCTACTAGCAAAACTGTATCACACTTTCATAGATACCTGTTCTATCTAATGTTATCAATTAGCATTTGGAAGTATCCTGGTATGAAATAATTATTTTATAGGAATATAATTAACTCAAAATTTATTAACTCTTTGGTTTTATGGCCTGTTATGCAGTAATTGTACCTTCATTTCATAAATATTATTCAAAATGTGTATAATCTTCTTTGCATATTAACAGGGTTATAAAATGAATGTAAAATATAAAAAGAACTAAATGCTACTTATTGTAACAGCAGCATCATTAATATGGAGAGCATTTAATGTGTTGTTTTGTCCTATCTCAAATGTACTTTTACTTCAACATAAAGGCCATTCCCTTAACAATGTAATTTAAGCATGTATCCCTATAATGATTAACACTTTTGGAGAATATAATGACATATTTTCAATTCTAAAACCTTTTATATCGATGAGATACTTTCACTATTGATTTGGAGCTGTTAGCAAGTTGTTGTGATAGAAACAATGCTTATAATGTCAATGGTTTTAATATGTATATACAAACACATGCACTCACACACAAACACACACATACATATGTATATATATATTTACACTCACAGGGATACACATATGTTCTTGATGATACTGTTGAGTGAACTACTTAGCAACAATATTATAGAAGGTTATCTGAAATTACTATTCATGTTTATGGGTTAACATTCATATTTATTTACACTGTACTGTTGCCTTCAATATTATGATTACAATGATAATGTGGTGGAGCAACAGAAAAGGCTGAGTGTTGAATAAGCCCTCTTGCAGGATTTGCTTATGACTCTCTGTGTCATTATTTCAATTTCAGCTAATGTCAACTTTGCTTTTAATTGCTCTGCTTGACCAGTAAATTAAGAACAAGTGAGGTCATTGTGATCTGCTGAAACCCCACTACCTAAATGTGAGGTCTTGTGTCCATTTTAGAAAGCAAATATTATGATCAACATCAATTCCACAGTCAGCAACATTACTATATGATCCATTATTTCACTTTACGCAAGTATCAACCTTACAATTTATGGATTTTGCTTCCAAATATTCTCACTGTCATTAACACACCTAAAATCCCTATGCCATTTACACATTCACACCACAATCATCTCTATTTAACATAGTATTGTCATGCCATCAATGAAAATATGATCACCAGAAATTGCAGTTAAATCTCCTTTAATGACACACTGCCATTTCTAATAAAGGGTACATTAGATAATATAGTCAGCAATACACTTTGTCTAAAAGTTTTATAGTTGGAATACTATTGAATGCATGTCTTTTTCATCAGGATTGACCTAGAGCTAAGCAATATGATGACATGATGACTGTAGTAATCAATGGAAATAATGTATCCTGGCTTTTCTTTGATGGTATACATAATTCCCTTCTATGTTATAAATAAACAAATGAATCCTTGGGACAGTGACAAAGTCTCTATGATATAGCTTGATTTATTAAACATAGTAGTTAAATCTCTCTCAAATCAAACCAGTCAAATCACTCTCAAATCAAATACAAATACATTAAACAATATAGTCCTAGATGCAGAATATCTGCAGAGAGTAGAGAATGGGTATTCATGATAGAAAAGCTTATCATTATGGTCTGCTTGACAAGGATGAAATATGAGAATATTTTATCTCTGTAACTGTAACATTAAGAGATCAAATTTCTAAACTCCTACCTTCTTTGTAACACATTTTATGACGACGTACTGGAGAAGTTGAAGTGATTTAAGACAGGTAATCAAAAATAAAGACTATAGATAAATTTTGTCATTCAATTTGTTTTGTGGTAAGAGTATTCCATCATTTAGAGAAATACCCCAAATTTGGCTCTCAGATCAAACAACATTTGAAACAAAACTTGAAGCTGCCACAAATATATACACATTCTCTTGTTCTCCTTACAACTAATGAAAGATTCTTTTCACCCACAATATCAGTTAAACGATTCAATCTGTGTTATAGTTTCTAAAATGTTTTCTCTAACTACATTCCTATGGTCTGATATTTTTCTTTTCTTGTATAAAATGTTAAATCCATCATCTCTTTAACTGAATTTCATTAGCACACTTCAGCTCATTAATCTTGTTTCATTATTTAATGGTAACATTATTCCTACTATTTATAATGTATTCTGGTATTCTTTTACTTGTTTTAATCATTTGACTGAACAAATTGACTCCAAGGCTTATTCTTTATAAGCCTAGTATTTATTCTATTGGTCACTTTTGCCGAACTGCTAAGTAACAGGGATGTAAATGCACCACACCAACATCAGTTGTCAAACAATGTTGGAGGACAAACAGAGACACACACACACACATATATATATATATATATATATATATATATATATATATATATATATATAATATATATACACACACGCACACGATGGGCTTCTTTCAGTTTCTGTCAGCCAAATCCACTCACAAGTCTTTGGTTAGCCTGAGGCTACAGTAGAAGACACTTGCCTAAGGTGTCATGCAGTGGGCCTGAACCCAGAGCCATGTGGTTGGGAAGGAAACTTCTTACCACACAGCCATGCCTGTGTCTATATATCCATATACATGTTATAATAAGAATTATATTTAGTTGGACGTAAGCAATATCATAAAAACTATAACATTATGTAAAACAATTTTATGGTTGATTGGGATTGTGAAGTCCCTTTACTCTTGTTTCCTCAAGGACTACTTCATCTTTTCTATGTTGATGCTATGTAGAAATGCATCCCCAAGGTGCTAGAAAAGATTCTATGACGTGGGTGGTGATAGGAAGGATATTCAGCCAGAAAAACCAAGCGAAACGTCACATACAAGCATCAGTCTACTATGAGTCCAGTGGTTCCCAATAAGAAACAACTTGAACAATAATAAAAATAATAATAATAAAAATAATAATAATAATAATAATAATAATAATAATAATAATAATAATAATAATAATAATGGTGAAAAGATTAGAAAACGACAACACTCCCACAAAAAGCCTTCTTGGCAAGAGCGCATTCAACACCAAATTAAGCTACTTAGATCTGACATAGAATGTTTGAAAAACCTTAAATTTGATAAGAGTATCAAACCTACAAAGACCCAAAAATTAAAGAAAAAATATAATGTGAAAACCATAGTTGACGTTGATACCACCATAGAAACCATCAAGTAAAAGGTATGTGCTAAAGTTGCCTGTATAGCAAGGTATGAAAAGCGTGTTAGATTCTTCAGAGATAATAACATGTTCAAAAATAACCCCAAAAATTTCTACAGGAAGATAGGGAAAACACCAGTAACAATAAAGTCTGTCCCATCAAAAGAAGAAGTGCAAGAATTTTGGAATAAAATCTGGGCAGAAGATAAAACACACAATGAATTGATAGAATATCTACAGACCTAGACTCCTTAGAGGAGCAAAAGTGGGAGGGGGTCAAGGTAGAAGATATAAGATCTGCTCTCAGGAGGTCAAGCAAATGGAAGTCTCCAGGAAAGGATAAAATTCCTAACTTCTGGTTGAATGCCTTCCCAGAGAGCCATGAACTGCTAACAAAACTTTACAACGATGTTTTGCAAAATCCTACTTTGATGCCCTCTTGGCTAGTTAATGGTTTAACATTCCTGCTTCCAAAAAATGAGGAAACAAACGAACCAAAAAATTATCGGCCCATAACTAGCTTAACAACAATGTATAAGACGCTAACATTTGTCCTAACCGAGTACACCTATAGTTCTTTAATAGAAAGTAGCATATTCCCTAATGAGCAAAAGGGATGTAAACGTGGATCTTATGGTTGTAAAGATCGGCTACTCATCAATAAGATGATCTTAGAAGATTGTCACAAGTGACACAAATACTTGTCAATAGCCTGGATAGACTATAAAAAGGCCTTTGATAGCCTACCACATAGCTGGATTAGGTAATGTCTGGAAATGTATAAAATAGCTCCTACTCTGCGAAACTTTTTATCTGCAAGTATGAGATCATTGAGAACCACACTGACGTTGAACAATGACAATGAATCTCTAAATGCTGGAGATGTAAGAATTTCATGTGGCATTTTCCAGGGTGACTCACTATCACCACTCCTCTTCTGTCTAACCCTAATACCGCTCTCAAAATTGCTCAATGATGCACAGTATGGTTATAAAATATTTGATAAAAATATAAATCATCTCATTTACATGGATGATTTAAAGCTCTTTGCAAAAAATGACCAACAACTCAAAGGCCTACTAACGATTGTTAAACAATTCAGTGATGACATCAGGATGCAATTTGGCCTTGATAAATGTGCAAAAGCTACCTTTATCAAAGGAAAAATGACAAAAACATCTAATGTGAACTTTGACCAGCAAAATGTCATAAAAGAGTTAGAACCAGCGGAGAGCTACAAATACCTAGGGGTAATTGAAGGGGACAATATCAAGCATTCAGTGATGAGGGAAAGGATCAGAAGAGAATGTTATCACAGGGTGAGAGCAATACTGAAGACAGAGCTGAATGCGAGAAACAGAATCGAAGCGATCAATGCTCTAGCCATACCAGTCGTGACTTACAGTTTCAATATCATTAACTGGTCAATTACTGAAATATGTAATGTTGACAGAAAAATACGAAAACTGTTGACAATGCATAGAATGCACCACCCTAAGGCAGATATAGAACGTCTTTATCTGCCAAGAAAAGAGGGAGGCCAAGGACTTCTACAGCTGGCATTAACAATGAAGGTAGCCACAATTGGCCTAGACACCTATCTGAAAAACTCTGAGGACTGGATGCTAAAACTTGTCTCAAAACATGAAAGCAAGAAAGCATCTTACTCAGTAACAAAACAGGCAAAGGAATATCTAAGTGAATTCCAATTGCAACAAATTCAAGAATTAGACGAACTAGAAACACCTGCAAAAAAACTAAGCGCTTGAAAACCCGTGCTAAAATTGCTGCCTTAGATATTATGACTGAAAAATGGCATGGAAAACCTCTGAATGGCAAATACCCAAAGAGAGCGAATAATGCAGATATTGACAAAGCCCTTACCCATCAATGGCTAATGGCCTCTGGCTTGAAATCAGAAACAGAGGGGTTTATCATAGCAGCCCAAGATCAATGCCTACCTACAAAGAACTACCAGGCCAACATATTAAAGAATGGCAGCTCCCCATTATGTCGTTTATGCCAACAACAAAATGAGACCATTGATCATGTTGTCTCCATGTGCAGTCTGCTTGCGCCTACAGAGTATCTCAACAACCATGATAGAGCTGCACAATATATTCACTGGGTAATATGCAAAAATCTGAACTTGCCCCATGATAAAAACTGGTGGGAACACAAACCACCCCCAGTACTTGAAAATGATCACGTCGCACTCCTCTGGAACTACCATTCAAACTGACAGAAAGATAGACGCAAATAGGCCAGACATCATACTGAAATACTTCAGACAAAAATCATGCCTCCTCATTGATATGACTGTCCCAATCGATATAAACGTATCTGTCAAGACCTACCAAAAACTGAGCAAATATAAAGATCTTGAAATAGAAATTAGCAAAATGTGGAATCTGAAGACGAAAACAATACCTATTGGCTGGGAATGACAGTGAAACGGGCTGATTACTACCTAGCTCAGATACCAGGAAACCCCAAAATGGCTGAAGTTCAAAAGATAATGCTCATGGGAACTGCCCATATCCTACGTAAAATACTGTCTATGTGATCTCAAATTTTAAAACAAACACATAATTTTCTTATGGTTTCTTAAACATTCACTTGAACAAAACAGTACAAATCAAAATATATGGTACCCTAGGCATAACACCTACATGAACTTCTAACTTGTTGTCTCTTGAGGTCTCTGGGTGAGACTTGGATCCAACTTGTACAAATGCAAAACAAAAGTCAAACATAAAATAATAATAATAATAACATCGAAAAATACCTTAGGAATGAGAACCCAAGTTCGAAATTTCTCCAAGACACCTGAAGAAGGCTGGAGGGTGTATCAGCTGAAACGTGTTAAAAACAAACAAGATGAGGACAAATATCCGTTGAATGTAAATAATGTAAATAATGTACATAATGAACTTGAAAATTGATGAGCTGTCCAACCCAGGCCAGCATAGAAAATATGCATAAGATAATGTTAATGATATTGGTAATGATGATAACAATAATGATGTCAATGTCGACTATGATAGGCTGACAACCAAATGGATAAACAGACAGACAGACAGACAGATATTGCACTGAGGAAATGTACTGAATCACAATTACAATTCAGGTACATACACAGCACACATTTATCAGTTTACTATCAAAGGGATCCTAAGCATTACTTTTAATCTCATTGGTCAGTTTAATAAGGATTTTCTATTATTGAATTAAGGACATCTATCATTTAAATAGTGGCATTAAATCCATACGACTGAGTTTGCTGAAGTTTATTAATTGATTTACTTAGTTAAATATGTTTGTTAGTGGATGGTAACAAAGAAAATTAATGACATTGTATCGATGTTTTACTTTCTGAAAGAAAATGTGCACACACACACATACATGCATGCACATACACACATACATATGTATATATCTCTATATCTATATTTATAAATGTGTGTTTGTGTGTGTGCTCATGTGTGAGTGTGTGTGCACATGTGTGTGTGTGTGTGTGTGTGTGTGTGTGGACTGATGGTTCAGAACTCTGTGTGACATTAGCTGTCATTTAATCAAGGACACACATGCTATTCAAATCTTAACTTGGTTGATTTAATGACCTGAAGAACTAACCAATGATACTATATCTATAAATCTGTTGAATATTTTTTTAACATTTTACTAATTTGTACATCCACTTCTTGCTTATTCTAGCTGAGATTCACTGGCTTATTGCACTGCTATTTATTTTAGATTTGACAGCTCTTTCTGTTGTTAACTTATTAATTGTTACAAAAGAATATGCTTGAGGCTTAGTCAGTAAATTAACAAGCAATGTTATGTAATTGCTCAGATGCACAACACATCGACTTTAGAATATTCTGAACTTACAACATAATCAGTAGTCTTGGAGCTTATAGTTCTGTTACTTTTAAACATTATTTATCATTAATCTTTTATTCTCTCATTCTTCCACTGATTTCAGTTACCTGACTGCAGCTATGCAGGTGTATTGTACTTAATGATTTTATTCTAGTCATTACAAAATCACAGAAAGCAGTCGGAAAAAACTTTTTATACCCTAATATTTCCAGTGAAAATACCCTTTTACATGAAATATGAGCAAGAGAATGTGCTCAGATTTGTGGCAGTTGCAAATTTGTATGAAGTGGTTTAATCTGGCAGACAACCTTTATCTGAATCTCTGATAGTTGGAATAACTTTTGACGTTAAATATTTTTCATCTGGAGTTAACAAAACAGTATATGTACTTGGAAGCATCTTCTCTCAGTGAAAATTTTCCAATGAAATATTTTGTTCAACTATCCTTCTTCAATATATTCCTATGTATGTTAAAAAGGGAAAAATAACTACACTTCAAAATAATTCTAATCATCGTATTGTTTTACCATTCAATTTTCCATGCTAGCATGGATTAGATGAGTATATTACTGAAGCATTGTTTTTATAGCCAGAAGCTCTTCCTAAGGGTTCCATTATTGACATGTTTTTGAATTTGCAATAGATGACCTATTGATAACGAAAATATCAGTACTCACTAAATTTCTGAGAAGTGCAAATGTGAACAAACACATGGATACACATGTACTTTTACTCTCATCAAAACTTACATGCATATATAAACACACACATGCAAATATGTGTGTGTGAGAGAGAGAGTGTGTGTGTGTGTGTAATAATAATGACAAAAAATGTAAGTCAGAAGATGATTTAACAAATTCAGTAGTGGTCTACTTATTATTATAAGGAAAATCCTAATATTTGTAACTTATATTTCATATAAATAGACAAAGCTATAAGATATGAATGAACAAACTAGGAATACAAAAGACTGAGGATTTTGTAAAAATAAAAGCAATAAAAGCATTATTGTACATAGATGAAATATAAATATAATATACCTTTCTATTTTCCAGTTTAGTTTCTCAGAAATGGTTAAAATGATGTAATAGAAGTTATTCATAAAAACTATGATGCTTTGGGCTAGCTGATAGATTAATATATCTGATTATTGGCACAGAGGTCATGAAATCAAATCTTGCAGCTACCAAGGAATTGTAAATTGAGGCGAGACAAGTTTCTTTCTTATGTCCAACTATTTGATGATTGAGTGTTAGACTGCTATTGGGTACAGCATTTTACTGGAGAATGCTTGTTCCAAATAGACATGAAAGTATTGAAATATACAATATCTCCTAACCTATGTTACCCCAAAGGAACAGATGATCGTTAAAAAACTACATAAAATACTGAAATGATTATTCCATATTATGGAAGACATCAATAACTCATGCTTACTTTGAAATGATTTATTGTAACAATTGTTAACCTCTGTACTCTTTTTCCTGGTTTAAATAGGATGAGGGAGGATTTGTCTTCTCTAGGAGACAAGATTTTAGAATATCTCCAGTTTGTTTTTCAGAAAGGATGTTTATTATGTTTCCATGTTAGTGCACTGAGATAAATATCTTAAAGCCTGTACTCAAGGGGAAAATGTAATATCTGTTTTAAATGACAATTCAAGAATCTTCTAGCTTAGCAAAGTAGTTTCTCTCAACTAGCAGGCTGCTAAAGGAACTACTGCCATCTTAAAGATCTTACTTTGTCACTAAGGAATTTCAAGTTTGACCTTACAGTGTGGAAACTAAGGCAAGTATCTTCTACTGCACAATTGAATCAGCCAGACCTTTGTGAGTAAAATTTGCAAGAAAAATACTGTGTAAAAACCCATCACAGAGGTTATTTCTGTTTTTGAGAGGCAAACTTAATGTATTGCTTACTTTAATATTGTCAACTAGCCCTTTTTTGTATCCCAGCTATGTTTCT
Source organism: Octopus bimaculoides (assembly GCF_046866305.1). NCBI lineage: Eukaryota > Metazoa > Mollusca > Cephalopoda > Octopoda > Octopodidae > Octopus > Octopus bimaculoides. The sequence continues at coordinate 31,160,753 of NC_142931.1, forward strand.
GGTTTTAGAAATACTTCTGCTCTTCATCTTACCAATCTTGGAGTTCCAGATGTGGGTCATGAGTGTTGCCCTTTTTTCTTCGGAGTGGCTGTGTGGTAAGTAGCTTGCATACCAACTACATGGTTCCGGGTTCAGTCCCACTGCGTGGCACCTTGGGCAAGTATCTTCTACTATAGCTTTGGGCTGACCAAAGCTTTGTGAGTGGATTTGGTAGACGGAAACTGAAAGAAGCCCATCGTATATATGTATATGTATATATACGTGTGTGTGTGTTTGTATGTTTGTGTTTGTTCCTCCAGCATCGCTTGACAACCGATGCTGGTGTGTTTACGTCCCTTTAAGCTAGCAGTTCAGCAAAAGAGACTGATAGAATAAGTACTAGGATTACAAAGAATTAGTCCTGGGGTTGATTTTCTTGACTAAAGACGATGCTCCAGCATGGCCACAGTCAAATGACTGAAACAAGTAAAAGAGTAAGTAATATTTTCCCATAATTGCTTATCAGTTACCTTACCCAGTTGCAGCTACCTTTTGAATTTAACTTCATACTTGTATTTGTAGTTGTGAAGGTATGTGGCTTAGCTGTTATGGTAGTTAACTCATGATCTTAATGCCAAGAGTTCAATATCCAGCAGTGCATTGCAAACTTGAGCAAGGCACTTTACTTCATATTGCTCCAGTCCATTCAGATGGCAAAAATGAGTAGTACCTGTATTTCAAAGGGCCAGCCATGTGACATTCTGTGTAATACTGAATCTCCCTGTGAACTACACTGAGAGTATGTGTCTGGATTGCTCAGCTACTTGCATGTTAATTTCATGAGCAAGTTGATCCATTGATCAGATCAACTGGAACACTCCTTGTCATAACCAATGGAGTGCCAGTTAATAAAACAGATGCCATAGTCAGATTGAGGCTAGCAAGCTGAAACTTTGAAGTGACTTTCACCCCTCTTCTTACAAAAGCTTAATAGACATGTGCTCTGCAAAATATAATTTAATTCATTATTGCCCACAAGGGACAAACGAGGACAGACAAAGGGACTAAGTCGATTACATCAACCCCAGTACATAAGCGATACTTATTTAATCGACTCCAAAAGGATGAAAGGCAAAGTCGACCTCAGCGGAATTTGAACTTAGAACATAGTGGCAGACAAAATACCACTAAGCATTTCACACGGTGTGCTAATGATTCTACCAGCTCGCTGCCTTCTACAAAATAATATTGAGTAATTCATAAGGTTAATGTTAAATTGCTTTTATTATAACTTGACATAAAAACCAATATTAATATACATGCATACATACATAAATACACATATATATATATATATATATGTACATGTATATATATATATATATATATATATATATATATATATATATATATATATATATATATATATATATATGTATATATGTATGTATATATATGTACATATATATATATATATATATATATATATATATATATTTTTTTTTTTTTAATTTATTTATGTGTTTCAGCCAAGTGGCTGCGGTCATGCTGGTGCACCACCGTGATATATATATATATATATATATATATATATATATATATATATATATATATGTATATATATTTAGATATTTATATATATAAACACACATACACATACACACACTTCTATATATACACATAAATTTTGCATTTTAGATGTATTGCTGCCAGTTTTTTTTTGTTTTTTCACACGATTTTTTTTTTAAAAACATTTCTATTTTCAGTCCATGCCATCAAGGACTTTACCGTTGTTCAGAGGAATTTCCTTCATTCACTTTGATAAACGTTCGTATTATTATGCTTATATTCTTCACAACTGTTGTTTCCATTGTGGGAAAAAACTTTATTTACATGATTTTTTCTTCACCTAATGTTGCATTTTTTTTATCAATCATATTTTTCCCTTTCATTCCCCAGCAACATTCTTTTTGTGACTATAGATCTGTTTTGTTAATTGAGGATGAAAATATATTATTGGCATATGCCTAATTATTTTGAAAGTCCAATTTTTAAGTGCCTGTGACACTACCACAATATTTAGTGTATATATTTGGTATGTATGCATGTATATATATATGTGTGTGTATGTATATATATATATATGCATACATACACACACACATACACATGCACGCACACACACGCACACATACATATATATATTATATATACACATGAATCTTTGTGAGTGTGTGCCTGTGTAATATACATACATTTATATATGTATATGCATATACATTTATATACACACACTAACATTCCTTTTATTAATGGCCTTCACTGATAAAAAGCAATGCAATAATAATAATAATAATAATAATAATAATAATAATAATAATAATAAGAAGAAGAAGAAGAAGAAGAAGAAGAAGAAGAAGAAGAAGAAGAAGAAGAAGAAGAAGAAGTAGACTTTTCACCAAATAACACAACATTCTTTACAATATAGATCTCGGTACATTTTCTGAAATCCTTTTGCTTTAATTATTTTCGTCTGATTTTTTTTTTCTTCTTGCATTCATTTTTTTTTCTTGTGCAATGTGAGTTCATGTTGGTGCAGATTAATTTGTTTGTGAAGATCACTATTATACTCTTGCCTATAAGATTCAGCAGCTTCTGCACATAGACACTCACACATTTCTTTGTCCTGTCTCATTTCATTTCTACCTCTGTATCACTCCCTAAATTATAAAACTCACTGGTACATACATCTATATAGATAAGTATTTGGAATATCTTGCTTTGCGTATGTGTCCATGCATGTGCGTATACTAATATATATAAGTACTTGTTCAGAGACGCATCCATAAACTTAAACAGAAATGAATAATTTGAGTATATAGGCATTGGCTATAAAGGCATTGCTTTGCTTTTGACTTTGTGTCCATGATATCCCAAAGATGCTCCAATAGATATACCCTCATTTGAGCAATGCTTTGTGTGTGGAACCAGATGAGCTGAAACATCTGACACTGAATCACCTCCTCCAACACTCCCTCTGTTATAGCAAGACACCTGTTTCTGCTTCTCTGTCTCTTGGTTACACTCTAACCTTTCATCCTCTGACACAGGCTCCCTCCTCATATGCCCCTGCCTCTCTCAAATTCCTTGTCTTGCAAGTTAGTTGGAGATCTGCCAGTACTGGTGCCATGTAAAAAGCATCCACTTCACACTGTAAAGAGGTTGGCATTTGTCATCCAGCTGTAAAAATCATGCCAAAATTAACCTCACTTGTGCTAGTGCCATGTAAAAAGCACTGAATCCACTCTGCAGAGTGGTTGGTGTTAGGAAGGACATCGAGCCATAAAAAACCTGGGGTAGTCTTCTACCTGGCCAGCCCCTATCAACCATCCTTTCGATGCATGCATGGAAGACAGACATTATATATATATACATATATATAACTTGAGTAAAAATAAGCTAAGGAAAATAATGTAGAGTGACCAGTAACATGTATTTGAACAACTTAGACTAATACAGATATATCAAATACGATGCAACATAAATTTTTGATTTATGAAAATTCTGTCTCTAGAGAATGTACCTTTGACCCCCCCCCCCCCTCCTTCAGTCATGAATGACCATGGAGTTGCACCTAGAGAGTTCCCAGCCAAGGCACAAGTCTGGGCAAGGTTGTTTATGGAAAGCCAGCAGTTGCCCATGCATACCAGCCTACTCTCTCCACACCACTGATGCTATCAAAGGGAAAGGGAGAGGTCAATACAGCTTGGAACCAGTAACATTGCAACTCATTTCTACAGCTGAGTGAACGGGGAAACTGATATGATGACTCTATACTAATAATAAGTGACAAGTTTATAATAAAATATTTTTCATTCTGTGGCTGTATAAAAAACCAGTTTCATGTATCATGTAGCCCATATTACATTATTTGAAGTAATCTTATAGTTTTAGTATCATTATTTTATTGACGGCTTTGTGTGATTTAAGGAACATTTTGCTGCTATTTCCAGCTGTTAAAATGATGTCATAAAAAGTCTCTTAATAAATTGCTATGGATACTGTTGACTGAGTTTGTCCTTTTCATTTAAGTGCACCATTTGATCATCATTGCAATATCCATCTTTCAATTTTCAGTCTATTTGGAATCTGTCAGCCACAATTTTATGCCTAGGAAGCCACTAAATCTCTCTCAATAAATCACTCAATCTCACTGCAATCTTTAAATAATGCAGTTTTTTCAATTGCATGAACTAAAAGTCAGAGGAACAGAAAGTGCAAGGAATATTAATGCAATGTATGGGGATCGCACAATAAGTATATGCCAATATCAGCGGTTGTTCCAGAAATTCCAAACTGGAAATTACAGCCTAGACAATGGACTTTGTCCTGGAAGATCTGTAGACCTCAATGAGGATGTCCTGCAAACCTTGGTGGAACAAAATTCAGTCATAACTGTCGAGGAACTAGCAGAGAAGCTTGGTTTTGGTTATTCAACCATTAATCAACATTGCGTGCCATCGGAAAAGTCTGCAAATTGGATCAATGGGTTCATCACAAACTTTCCAAATCTAACCACATGTAGAGAGTGAACGTGTGCTCTTTGTTGCTGTCACATCTCACGAGTGAACTTTTTTTTGACTGAATAGTGACTGGTGTCAAGAAAAGGGTTTGCTATAAAAATGTCAAGCACTGTAGACAGTGGGTAGGAAAAGAGAAACAGTGGCACTCCAGGCTAAAGAAGGTTTTCACCTATGTAAGGTGCTGTTATCTGTTTGGTGGGATGTGAAAGGCTTAGTCCACTTTGAACTTTTAAACCCAAACCAAACTCAGCCACATGCAGTGAGGATGACATTTCAAAGGCTGGAGAAGTTTGAATGGGAAACGATGTCCCACCCATCATGTTCAGCGGACATTGTCCCACCTGATTATTATTTATTCCACAGTCTTCAAAATCATTTTGACAGAAAAAATACAAATTTTTTTGATGAGGCCAGAACAGTACTAGAGGAATATTATTTTGTCGCAGACAAGTGAATTTTGGAAGAGGGGCCTTGCAAGTCAACCAGACAGATTGAAGAACATTGTAGAAAATTGAATTACATGCATAAATAAATAAAAAATGAGAGTATATTTTATATTAAAAATTACATGAAAAAATGAAAAAATTGATAATATAGTTTAGATTAAAAACGAACTTTGTTTATCTTAATTTTCGAAAATAACAGAAGTATACAAAAACCACATTATTTATAGGGTGACCCAATAGTTTATATAAAGATGTTACAACTAGTCTTAAGTCTGTATGCTCATTATTCTGGAGTTTATCCTAATTAATAAGGCACATAACTGATTGAAAGTGAAAGACTTCCCTGAACCAGTCTATCACAGGGTTAAACTGAAAGTTTTGCTGCTTTTAGCAATCAGTTTTAATTAAAATGATTGCAGTAACATTATAAAAATGAAGGCCCATTCTTTCAAGACAATATGAAGCTTTAAGTTTGGTATTGATATAATCATCACTGAGCTTTAAACATCAAGATGATATCACACCTCTGGACTTAACATAATATTTTGAACTCTAACTGCATAGAAGACATAAAAAGAAAGTCAAAAAATAAAGAAAACTCGAGCTCTCTGGTTATTGTGCTTGCGTTTTTCCATGTTTGGGAAAACCTGTCAAGCCAGGTGAAATTGTAGTCATGACTGATGCCAGTGTCACGTACAGAGCATCTGTGTAGGTGGCATGTAAAAAGCACCCTTCAAACTTTGGGCCTCACTGAGGCAGTGACAAGTGACCAAGACATTTGGCAGTATACTGTGCTTGAGAAGACCTGTCAAGCCAAATGAGATCGTAGTCATGGCCAAGGCCAGTGTTTTGTAACTGGCATCCATGTTGAAGGCATGTAAAAAGCACACACTACACTCTTGGAGTGGTTGGTGTTAGGAAGGACATGTAGAAACCATGCCAAATCAGATTTAAACCCGGTGCAGCTCCCCGCCTTACCCATGCCAGCATGGAAAACAGACGTTAAATGATGATGATGATGATGATTGTATTCAAAACTCAAATGATTTTATTTGGTTCACCGGCTTCGGTTGAACTTTGTCGTTAATAGAAGATAATTATCTGAGATTATTGTCTGCTATTTTATGTACACTCCTCATTGTGACAATATAATTTCAGGATGAATATTTAAATGAAATTATGGCTTCATGCTATATGTCTAATACATGCACCAATGAATTAAATTCAATAATCGTGTATGTAGGTAAGTTTTTCATTTATTTGTTTGGAATCAAGCACAAGTTATTGCCCTTAAGAAAAAACCTCAGATGACATTTAATATGTTCTTGAAAAACTCTGATTTATTCTGATTACTTCTAAGATTGTATTTAGATATTGCTATCGCATTTGAAGTAAAGTAAACAGTTTATCAAGCATGAGTGTCCCAGAAGTGATGATGTCACAAATGAGAGAACAGAAGAGGACCTCAGATTTGTTGATTACCACATTGATATCTAAAGGTCTCAGTTACATTTACATTTATATTGTTTATTTGAGAATATATGAGGCCCCATTGTGTTAGTGAGAAGAACTCATGATCAAAAGCTTGTGGATTTGATTCCTGGTCCAAGTGGCATGTTGTGTTCTGGGCAAATGTGTTACATTTCACATTGCTCCAGTCTAGTTAGTTAAGCATTTGTACCAGTCTAGTGATGATGCAGTTCTTTCTCGCCTCACCTGTCACCTCCTCAATGTTCCACTGAATCAAGGAATGGGAAGATCAAAGAAATGTCTGTTGACTCCCGACGACATATGTACCTGAAACAATTAGCGAACGCATGGCACATACTATCTGGGCATATTCACTTGCAAGTAATGGTTACTGTTTTTAAGTTCTTTTTTTCTTGCCTATTTATTTACATAAAAGTAAGCACAAACCCACATCAACTCAATCTAACTATAATCATGTCATCATTTTAAACTGGAGACTACATTTCATATAACATTGTTCTGAAATGATTGAGGTGTCATCTTGGAAGTACCATATACAGTGGCTACTCTAGATATGTAAGTATAGAGTTGTCACTCTAGTACACTTTAGCTTTATGTTACTAACAATTAAAGCTTACGAGTATAAATGCCAAGTCATAAGTTATTTATTGTTGAAGTGTTTCTGCATATTAGGATGGTGGTTTAAGCTTATTATTCACTCATTATTTTAAGGTGGCGAGCTGGCAGAAACGTTAGCATGCCAAGCAAAATGTTTAGTGATATTTCGTCTATCTTTATGTACTGAGTTCAAATTCCACTAAATCAGCTTTACTTTCATCTTTTCAGGGTTGATAAATTAAGAATCAGTTGTATACTGGGGTCAATCTGATCGATTGCCCCCCCCTCCCCACAAATTTCAGGCCTTGTTCCTAGAGTATAAAACATTATTTTTACGATGTTAAAATTTTGAAATGGATTGTTTGGCAAAAAGACACTTCTTGTTGATCAAGTGGAAGGTCAGCTCAGAGCATTTCCTGGTTCTCCCTGACTGGGGGATTTGGCCAGCTGTGTTAAATTGATAATCTTAATATCTAATTTTTAATATTTGGAATTATTTAGATACAGGAAAACATAAACCTGTTGAGTTTCTAGAGAGATACAAATTTGATGGAAATGATTCGATAAATACTTAAGATGCAGACACAGGGATAGAATGAAATAAGTCAGGTGAAATGATTCAGCTTTTGTAGAGAAAACATACAATCAGTAAGTTTTGAAAAGCAAAATCTATTCTAATAGTAATAGAGAAAGCAGAGAAAATACAGTTTGATATTGAATAAGTGGTTTGACTGTATTTGTGAGTCACAGTTTATTTATCAAAAGAAATGCGAGCCTTTTGAATCTCTTGTAAAATTCTTTGTGTCTCACTGCTTTGTTGACGACTTATGGAACTTGAAGATTTGATGTTTGCTAATGTACGGTTTGCCTGAAGTCATTCTATTGTCAGATCAATGTAAAGATCCATAAGAGTTAAAAATAAATTGCATGGAATTAAATTGTATTTAACACTGAATCATGGAGAAAATAAATTAAGCACTACAAGCAGAAAACAAAAAAGAAAATTTAAAATAAATCTCAAGCAATTACTTACAAATATTGATACATAATTAAGCAGAAATCTGAAAATAATTGGTTTTCAAATGTCATAAAAGAACACTAATTCTTAATATACATCATAAATTGCTGCCATGATTTGCTCAAAAATCCAATAATAACTATTAAAAACATACAAACAAAAAACAAAAAAATGGAAATCAAATCAAATATAAAAGAATGAAATTCATAGCTAAACAAAATGCAAAAACAAAGAAATCTCTTCTGAATTTCTACAGCTTTTCATGGTTCAAAAACTATTCATTTCATTTCCTCTGCAATTTTTATTTTTTTATAATATGATATTTCCCTTTATCATAAACCAATTCTGCTCAGTACATTGCACAATTAGTTAATTATCAGTGAAATCAAATTACACAAAATAGAGTGATGCTTATTGAATTACAAACCGGAGAATCTTCCACTGTTTTAACTGGAGAGCTTCTTTTTAGTTTAGAGGACCAGAGCTTTTCTCAGTTTCGCCAAACCAATTTTGAAAAGCTTTTTTGCATAAACAACAAGTCAAAATCAATATGGACATCTATGTATTTTGGAACGTGTGTGTGTAAACATGGATGAGTGGGTATATGTGCATGAAGCAATGAGTGTAGAAATGCAAGGAATATATATGAATTTTTGTATGTGGATGTGAATTTGTATATCTTTTATCTTTTAAATCATACTTGTTTTAGATATTGGACTTTGGCCATGCTGGAACATCACATGAAAATGTTAGGTCAAATAAATCGATGCCAGTGTTTATTTCAAGTCTGGTACTTATTCTATCATTGTCTTTTACTGAACCACCAAGTTGCAGGAATATGGTATGCAAATACTTGCTGGTTGTTAACGAATGGTGGGGGACAAGCACAAAGACACACACATATATACAATGGGCTTCCACATAGTTTCTGCTTACCAAGTTCACTCACACAGCCTTGGTCAACCTGAAGCTATAGTAGAAGACACCTGCTCAAAGTGCCATGCAGTGTGACTGAACATGGGACCATGTGATTACAAAGTGAGCTTATTAACCACATCAACAAATCTATCATCATCATTTTAAAACCATCTTTTAATATCCCAGTTTGATTTAGATGAGTTTTCTTTTGTATAGCATCTTATCAGTTCGTATGATACTTTTCAATCTCTTTTGTAAGTTTCCAAATTCTGAGATCATATTTCATCACTCCTCCTCAACTCTTCCTTCTTTGCTATCTTCTAATTTATTTACACATTATTAACTATCACCTTCCTCATATGCTTCATATGTCTATTCCAGCTCAGTTTTCTCTCTTTTCACCCAACATTTCTTTACTTTACCCAGTTTTTCTCTCAGCTAATTCTACATCATTATTGATGCACAATAACATAACCATCCAGTTGAGATAGCTCACCTGAATATTTTCAGTCCTTCACACATCCTCTGCATGCGTTCAGTTCCCATATTTTGCTGCCTTGCTACATTTTCTTCTATACCTAAGCATTAAGCAATCAGCCCTTCACTTGCACAGAGAGTCCCTCTACTGCCAACAGAAATCGTAGCTTTCTTATCTTTTCCAGCCATTACTGTCACTAACGACAGTCCTCTTGAAACACACTTCTCCACTGCTAATTAGTTCATCTAGTTAGCAGGAACTGTCAACAACTTCCAGTGAACTCACTAGAGAACTCATTAAGAGTACTCACATGTGATAAAGTTTATTTCATGTATGTTTTACTGATAACTACTCCTAGGTATTTGAAGCCCTCAATCACTGTCAGCATACATGTGATCCCTCTGCACAACTTGTGCACAATCAGTAGGTTATATGGGATTCCTATATATCCATTTCTTGCATAACAAGCTTGGTCAGTTACCAGGAGGTGGTAGAGTCTTAACTTCTTTACTGAAAATAAAAACTTTTGTCTTTGATAGGTTTAATTTAAGTGTTTACAATTTTAGGTCTTGCTTCTACATCTGGAAATTTTCACTATTTCTTTAGCTAGATCTTCAGCATAGATGTTTCTATTCACAACCAATCTTAAACATTCATCTACAAGGTGTCCTCAAAGTGTATACACACAGTAAATGATTATAAAGTCAGCATTTTTTAAGATACATTTCATTTTCAAATTTTAATTGCATCTACAGACAGAATTTCATTTTTGTTCTGAATATCTGTTTTCATACTGATAACCATTCTGGTCCATTAGCTTCAAAATTACCTATGATTTGAATGATAGCTGGACACATAAGTGGATTTGTTTGAAAACTTCTTCTAAACTGTCTTTACACTTCAACTGCATTTTCAAATTTCCAGTAGCAGTTTAGTATAAATTCCCTTTGTTCAAAGCTTAGCCCAGTTCCCTTCATTATTTATAATGGGTTAAATCTAAGATGAAAGGAAAACTGAATTACCAATGGTTAAAATGTGTATGCAATTCCTTGCGATACCCTGTATATATATATAAGCATATATCTGTTATTGTCTCCTTGCTTTGACTTCAAGTGATATTTGTAAACAAATACCAACATCGGGCAAGCAGCATCCTTTGTTTCGAATTTTCCATGAAAACATGTCTGGTCATGAGGAAATATTACTTACTTGGTATCAGGTGAGGGCTGGCAACAGGAAAGTAGAATAGTTCTACAGATCTCAAAATATAGTAAAATGACTGGTCAGAAAATGCTTTAAATTAAAAGTAAAATATACCCCTTGTAATGATATTTCTCTTCACTCCTTTCCATTTATAGCTACATGTATCATCGATATAATAACAGCAATATCACAAACATTGTTTTGCAGAAACATTCTGATAACAATGATGTCAAAGAGAATAAAGGCCTTCTCTTGAAATGAATAATTTGTGATATATGGAATGGATAAATACAGCTCAGTCAATCAGGTATGGCCGAGCTGATAAACTATATTATTTATTTCTTCCTTTAAATAAAGGCACATGCTTCCACAAGGCTATCTTCTTTTGATATTGTCTCTAAATCAATTTTGCTGCAATGATTAGATCATGATCTGCATCACTAATTAGAAAACAGCATGCAACAGGCAGTCTTTGTAGTGACACATTATTTTCAAACATTTCAGCAACAACAATGACAACGACAACAAAAATAACAGAGGGATGAGTATTCTAAGTTTGATGCAGTAAAGTCTAGATCGAGAGGTTTTTATATCTATGGTGTAATTCACTTTTATTTATGATAAAAGCCATATTACATTTCTGTATTTCATCCAACATATATACACCATGATTTAAAATTGGAAATTTTGATTGCTGGCTCAAAACCCAAATAATGCACCATCAATTGTTTGTCTCCACTCTCTCATATATATAACATATAAATATGTGCATGAATGTGTGTCTGTGTGTGTATGGATTTGTGTGAAGATATTAATTATGATAATAATAATTATAATAATAAAGATAATGATGATAATAATAATACTAATGATGATGATAATAATAATAATAATAATAATAATAATAATAATAATAATAAGAAGAAGAAGAAGAAGAAGAAGAAGAAGAAGAAGAAGAAGAAGAAGAAGAAGAAGAAGAAGAAGAAGAAGAAGAAGAAGAAGAAGAAGAAGAAGAAGAAGAAGAAGAAGAAGAAGTGCCCTGATGTAATACCAGGCAATATCTCTCAAGGTTTTTGGAAGTGCTAGCACATACATGTTTTGCTTTAGTGTAAAAGATGAGCTGCCACAAATATTCTCTTCAATATCACAGATTTGCTTGTCAGTCACAACAGACAAATGAGGGAATTATAAAACTAAAGCCATCCCTACTAAGAGAGGAATATTACTATTGGTCTTTCCATTGCTTTTCAGTCTGGCATGGAACTAACGCCTCTAACCAACATGCTAAAACAGAAGTGGATGTGAATACAGCTGCTATGGTAAAAACCTCAGCCATCTCTTTTATATGGACGATCTCAAGCTGTACGGCTACAAATGATAAACAACTGAAAATATTGCTTCAGATAGTGCATGGACTTACCAAAGAAAAAAATTTGAAACCAGAACATTGAAATGAGGAAAGCTAGTAAGCTAGTTAAAGAATCACACTTGATAAAGGAAATGAAATAAGAAAACAGGACCAAACGTAAATATATATATACATATATATATATATATATATATATATATATATATATATATATATATATATATATATATATATATATATATTTATATATATATATATCATGTCACTCTGTTGGTTATGACGATGAGGGTTCCAGTTGATCTGATCAACAGAACAGCCAGCTCATGAAATTAACGTGCAAGTGGCTGAGTGCTCCACAGACATGTGTACCCTTAACATAGTTCTTGGGGGAGATTCAGTGTGACACAGAGTGTGACAAGGCTGGCTCTTTGAAATACAGGTACAACAGAAACAGGAAGAAAGAGCGAGAGAAAGTTGTAGTGAAAGAGTACAACAGGGTTCGCTACAGCCCCCTGCCAGAGCCTTGTGGAACTTTAGGTGTTTTTGCTCAATAAAGACTCACAACCCCCAGTCTGGGAATCAAAACCGTGATCCTATGACTGCGTGTCTGCAGCTCTAGCCACTGGGCCATTGGACCTCCACGTATATCATATATATAGTAAGAAAGTGAGAAGAAACATACTTCTTAAACACACTTTCTAATCTGTCACTGGGCTGATAGCGGCAAATTATGTATATATATATATATATATAAAGACAAAGAGAGGGAGAAAGAGTAGTTAAAGTCAAACTACAGTGTGTTGTATGGCCATTGTTTTTTTAAAAAATAAAATAAAAACAGATTTTTTCCTTGGTACGAAAATGATGTAAGGACATTTGCTTTTATTTTATTTTCATTTTAAAAAACACTGGCCATTCAACACGGAGTTTAGATTTAAATGCTCTTTCTCCCTCTCTTTGTCTCTCTCCATATATATATATATTTATATATATAGATATGTATATCTGTCTATATATATATATATATATATATATATATATATATATATATATATATATATACTTATGAATCAATGAACTAGATATGATACAAGAGACATAAATGGAAAAAAAAATGAAAGAATATTATAGATAAATTAGATTAATACTTAAAATAGAGCTCAAGGTGAAAAATAAGATGATAGCTGTCAACACTCTAGCTGTCTTTTTTATAAGTTACAGTTACAGTATTTTTAATGGGACACTAAATGAACTAACCAAGAACTAACCATGAACTAACAAGAAAACAAGAAAACTAATGCCAGAATTTAGAATACACCACCCAAAATCTGACATAGAAATGTTATGTATATAATAAACTGAAAGTGGTAGAGGTCTTATACAGCTAAAAGACTATTATAAAATATCTGCCGTAAGAGTACAGAACTATTTACGTCAGAACCAAGAAAAACTGACACATATAACCACGAACCATGAGCAAAACTAAAAGAACAGTTTTCTGTCAAAGGAAAACAAAATATACAAGGAAAAGATCATAATACCTGACAAATATGAAGAAAAAAGAAGAAACATCAAAAGCTATAAATTTCACTAAAATCTGAGTTAAAGCAGACAGGAAATAGACAAAATAGAATCTCAACATTGCTTGCAAAGTTCAGGTTTCAAAGTAGAGAAGAAGACATTTTAATTGCAACATAATTAAATCACCAAAAACACATAATGTAGGGAAAATATACAATAAATAATTGCAGAATATGTGGTGGTGGGGAAGAAACAATAAATCATATTTGTTGTCCATTCCCAGCCAAGAAGGAATATATCCAGAAACATGATAGAATTGGGACTTTTATACACTGTAATTTGTGCCAACACAAGGGGATGACAACAGGAAAAAGATGGTATAGGCATACCCCAGAAAAGATTTCAGAAAATGACAAAGCAATGCCAATACACAAAAACAGAGAAATCAAGGCTAATAGGCCAGATATTGTTGTTAGGGACGACTAAATAAAAACATGCTTTCTAATCGATACAAGAATCTAGAAATAGAAACAATCCAAATGTGGAGCCTAAAAATAGAAATAATCCCTATAATAAAAGGGCCATTAGGCATGTTTAAAAGACATGCAGACAAATACATAACCAAAACACCAGGACTTACAAATATACATAACATACAGACAACAGCATTGCTAAGCGCTGTACACACCCTACACGAAAAATAGCCATATTAAAACAAACCACATCATATATCCAAGGCACACAGAGGTGCACTCAGAAGTGAAGTAAATGCACATACTAAGAATCTACCAGCAAGTGGCTTTTATTGCTTCTAATCTTAACTGATTGGAAGTGTTATCATGTACATTGTTTTGTTTTGGTATAAAAGATGGGCTACAAAAATATTCTGCTCAATACCACAGATTTGCTTGTCAGTTGTTTGACCTTAACCAATGGAACATGTCCCTTAGTGGTTGACGACATGTGTATCACTGATCACGAGCAGAATTAATGGGGAAATATCATAGCCATATGTTGAAAGGAATTCTTTAGGGTTTGGATAATTCACCTTTGGAAACATGGGTGTTTTGTTCAACATCCTTAAACAACCCTTATTCAGGGACCTTTTGAGCGGGATAGGCTGCTCGACCTGAAGAAAATTCTAACTGGGCACCACCTGCAAGGTCATGCACTATTTTTCTTGATATGAGATCACCATGTTGCACACATATGGTTGTGATGCATGTTCCTGGTATACCCTGATCAGACAGGTAGTCATGAGAGGTATACTGGGCTTCATAAATTTTACCTCAGTGTCACTTTGATGGCATATGCTGCTCTGTCACTCAATAATAATAATAGTAATAATAATAATTGAGAGCTTAATGAGATACGTAGCTCAAAGTAAGGAAACCTTGCTAGTGACAATCAAGAATAAGGGAGTATTGAGAGCAGAGAAAACAGCGAAAACAAAAGAAGTACAAAAGGGATATGAAGAAGAATTATGCGAAAAGGGACTACACAATCAATTCCATCTATCCATAACAGAAGTTGCTGGGGAAAAAAATGGGATTGGCTGATGAAAGGAACCCTAAAAAAAGAGACCCTGAGTACTATGCTGGCAGTGCAGGACCAAGCTTTTGCCATGAACTGGTGCGGCAACCTTAGGAATGAACAGGTGTCTCCACTGTGCTGCATCTGCAATAGAGTTGAAAACTCCATTGCCCATATCATGAATGAATGCCCTAGACTTGCCCCAAACCACTACTAGTTGTTTTGACATGACCAGGTAACAAAAGTGCTCCATTGAAAACAGTGCATAAGGTGGGGGCTAGAGAGAGACGCAAGATGTGGTATGAGCACAAACCACTGAGAGTGGCAAAGTCAGAGACTAGCAAAATCCTCTGAGATTTCCCAATTAAAACTGATCAGGTGCTAGAGCATAATCTGAGGGGAAGAGAAATGAAGACCTTCTTGAAATAAGAATGCATGGAGAGTTTAAGGATAATACAGCATAGTGGGCATGGTACAACTATGATGATTTGAAGTGGTAAATACGAAGGTTGTGGTCAATGAGATGAGTAAACGTGGTACCAATAGTAATTGGTGCATTTGGAAGTATCAGCACTCAATTACTAATGAGGCTCAAAAACATTGGTACAAATGTAAAAATAGAACACCTACAAAAATCATCATTTCTTCGAAATGCAAGAGTTCGACACAGGTTTCTCTGAATGACATATGCAGTTTGCATGCTTATGTGGAGAAGATGGTGCATGCATGCATGGACATGTGTGTGGATGTGTGTGTGAGAATATACATGCACACACATACACACACACACACACACACACACACACACATACACATACACACACAAGCATGCAAACTGCATATGTCGTTCAGAATAATTAGAAACTCTAGATAGTTATGTTTACAATCATCCCTATTTTAAAAAGCCATTATTTGCTCTGTGTACAGCAAAACCTGGAAGAATTATTTGTATATTCTTAATAAATCTTGGCTAGTTCAGACACAAATTATACTGGTTGCTATAGTGTACATCATAAATGAATAACTTCTCTCTTTTATGACAATTGCATGTTCAACTCAATTGGCTCACTGGTGCATGAAATTTTGGGACACCAGTTTTTCATCAAGTCTTATCAACAGCAGCTTGGTTTAGACACAAAGTTCCAGGTGTTTCTGGCTGATGAGACCCAACGTCTTGTAACACCGGTGTTCAAGAATCATATGCAATATTGAGCTGAGTGTGTTGAATGCACTGTCATTGTAAAAGAGAGAAATCATTCTCCTATAATGTACAGCAACCTGCATATTTTGCATCTGAGGCTACCTAGGTGTATTACTAATTATGCAAATAATCGACCATTCCTTTTTAAACGTATATCACAGAAAAGATATTTATAGTAAATTCGTTTCTACTTTATGGTATATTTATCGAAGTTAGTGCCACCATCAACTAGATGTTAGGAAGGGCATCACTGATTGAAGAATTAAAAATATACTTCACAGTGGTATGTTGTCTTCAGTGATGATCGATATTATACCAACATATAAACATGGGAAATGGATATTAAATGGTATCAGCATTAATAACAATAGCACAAGTAAGAACAGCAGTAACAAAAATGAATATAAAATGATTGGAAGTTTCTGGGGTTTGTTTTTATCTGATTATAGGCAATGAGAAAAGTAATGGAAAAGTTAATTTTATTTTATCTTTATTTTTGCTTTGTCTTTAAATAAAAGAAGCACTAATAATTTTTTACTATATGTGAGTACAAGACAATCTTGATGTTGAAGAATACATTTATTCTACATGTGTACTGGAGAGTGCATAAGTTATTTAGAGTGAAGCATGTATATTTATCCAGTGTGTATTTATGAATGTATATGTATATTTTGAGAGCATGCCTGTGATTATTCTTTGTTCACATAAACACATATTTGAACACAAATGTGTGTTTATGTGAATAAATTTCTGCATTTATGGTGTATGTTTCTACATATGCTTTCTTATTGTATATATGTGTGTATATACTTTTGTAAACTGTCATGTTTATTTGTAAATGCTAACTGGAAATATATTGGAGTTACTTGAAGATAAGTATAATTGGTTCAATGTAGCATCTGTCAAAAATCAAAGAGCAATACTTGGAAATGTTTTTCAAAATAATACTTTTTGTTATTGTTGTGTGTGTGTGTGTGTGTGTGAGTGTGAGTGTGTGTGTGTGTGTGTGTGTGTGTGTGTGTGTGAGTGTGAGTGGGTGTGTATGTGTGTGTGTGTGTGTGTGTGTTTGAACTCATAAAATAATACATCTTTGTACAAATACACATTTTTGAAATATTAATTTCTTCTGGTAGCATATATGTATGTCACTTTATATCAGTACATGCGATCACATATGCATACAGTGAGGGAAAAAAATTATTCTCAGATACTTGACTGACTCATAACAGGATTGATAGATACACTTATGTACAACTATTATCATCATTCATTATTTCAGTATTTATTTTATTTCCCATTCTAGTGTTGGTAGACTAGGCCTACTGTGAAACACGTTACTACTTGTTTTGAACTTCTGTTGGTTCATCTTTGCACTACAACACATGAGAGATAAACTAACCACTTCTTATCATATTGTCTTAAATCTTCTTCAACCCTTTCTCTACAGTGTGTACCTTTCTCTGACTGCATATGACACATTTTCTAATACCATTCATCGTCTATGTACATCACATATTTTTGATACCAAATACCATCAACTAAATTGAATGAAATATCTTAGTCTTTTATATGTAGTCCTATCCTTGTTAAATAAATGAATTTACAAAAATTTTTCCTGTCACTCTTTTAAAGATCTCATTCTATTTATTGTGTTTACACTTTCTACAGACACATTCTAGGCAGCTGCGTTTTTTCACTGACCTTTTTTCCTAAATAGCACATCTAAGCTATGATGACTTTTTATCTTTAAATTCTAGACCATTTTCTTTCATAGGTTTTGGACCTTGTTCTGTAACCTTTGACACAATGAATACCAGGTGAATAAATTTTATTCAAAATAACCTGTCCTGAAATCCTCAAGAAAATCAGAAAGGAAATGGAGTTTAGTGCCTAGCTCTAGTAAACTTCCTTAAAATGGAATTCTTCAGTGTAGGGACTGCCTCACTTGGTTGTAAACTGAATGAATGAAAGAAAAATGTTGCTGTCTACCTAGCTCAAACCTGTTGGTCTTATTGCTTCGTTACTTTCTCAGTTCATTTAACAACTCATAAATTAATATTGCAGCAGATTACAGGGTGGTGAATTTGGCAGAATTGGCAAAGTGATAAACAAAATACCTTGTTGTACTTAGTTATGTGGCTTTACATGCTAATTTCAAATGCCATGGGGGTGTTCTTTGCCTCTTATCCTTCTGGGATAGATAAAATAAATTATCAGTCAAGTATTGGAGTCAGTATAATCAGCTGTTTCATTTAGACAACCTTTTGCCAATATTAGAAATCAATATTACAACAAGTCATACTCTTTTTGATATAGATTACTGCAAGCCCTAACCCTGGTATAAATTATGCTTCATATAACAGAATTTATCGTCTATTCCAATTGTACTACTTTAAAAGTTTATACTTCCTTGTTGCAAGCTCCTCCAATGTATCAGATGTACATAAAGCTTTATTTTATTGTCAGTTTTATAAAGATCTCATTGCATATGCTGTGTACTTTTTACCTCAAATTAGCCTATATTGACTCCCTGCCTGCATAAACCGATATCTTTGTTTATATTTCAAAAGGTGAATGTCTGTCACTAATTGCCTTTGATCTGTGGCCACTTTTCCAAGCTTTAATTTTCTTCAACAGTTAGTTTCTACTATAAGAATCCCATCTTCTGCATGTACCATTTCCATGGACTTTTAATACCAATATGTATCCTGATTGCCACCATAATCCAAATGCAGAACAGAATATTGATGCAATAAGTACAAGCTGTTATTGTTCTTTACTCTAATATTGGTTTCAGATTACAGTTCATTGCTATTAGATATCAAATGAATGTTTAACACCAGGTTTAAACATAACTTTCTTAATCAAAACAAAGCAAACATGGTCGCTTTTGTTTTTCTTTTATTCTTGAGACTTAACAGCTATTAGGAATGAGTTACAGATTTTGTAAACATTATTTTCACTTTATTTTTCCATTTGAAACTGGATAAATTGTCATTGAAAAAAAAAAGCAATAAAAACAAAAAAAAAAAAACGGGTTTAATAAATTTCCTTCTCATTAATAAAGTAACATATCAGCAATATGGAAGGAAACTCCATTCATTTGATTACATTGGTTCTGCTGCTACGAGGACAAAATAGTTGCTTTTCATTTGTGTACAATATATGAAAGAGTCCTGAAAAGAAACAGGATTGTAGAACTCCCTAAATTACTCCATACAGCACACAATAAGCATAGCCATGTAGATATGAAGTCAAGTTAGCAGTTATATGACTCTACATTTAATTTTACTCTGTGATATCTTGGACAAGTGTCTTCAATCCTAGATTCAGGTCAGTCAAAATATTGAGAGTTAGACCATATAGACAGAGGTGGCAACATGTTGTATGAGCAGTACCTGTACTTGGGTTGTAGTCTAAATTCATTGTTCTGTTGGACAACACTGCCTGAACTTTGAGTGTCTTTAGTGGAGTCCACTTCATTGCAAATATCTAGACTTGAACCCAGGCCTGAGGATAATGTATGAATTATGATTTCTTCTTCCTTTCCTCGAAAAGTTTCAGAGGCAAAAAAATAAAAATGCTGTGTGTGTTTCTCTTTCTCTTCTGAAATTGAAGAAGGTATAACTGGAAGCAGTTTTAAGGAAAAGCTCTTTGCAATCAAAACCTGGTAATTTTTATAAATAAAAGATGTTATTTATTATCTAATATGAATGACCAATAACAAAATTACTTTATAGTTTTTCAATAATTTTGCATTTAGAGAAGACAATTATAAAAGGAAAGAACTGAAATTGGCAAATGTATAAATCAAAGTAGTCGATTATAAAGTAGCATTTGTTTTTTCTTTTCTTGAACTATTGTACAATATAATATTGTTCCATTATCGTCTAGTATGCGTTGCTAAGTTCATATATTTATCAAATGTAATCCTAAGACTTGTTACATCTGTTAGGTTTTTCAAAACAAATAATTTTAACGGTAAACTTAGTTAGTAAGGAAGAATGTCTAGACAATATGATTTCATGAAATTTAGATAGAGGAAGCAATAATTTATTGATTATATTATGTTATTAATGATAACTGGTTGACATATTTTAAACACACTATATTGGGATATGTAGGATGATTTTGAGGTTTTAATCTTTTTCTTTTATCTTTTACTTGATTCAGTCTTTAGACTGCAGCCATGCTGGAGCCACCACATTGAAGAATTTTTAAGCGAATGGATCGATCCTAATACTTATTTTTTAAAAGCCTTGTACTTATTCTATTGGCCTCTTTCACTGAACTGCTAAATTTTGTGGACATAAACAAATGAACACCTTCGTCAAGAGCTGGTGACAGACAAACATAGACACAAAGTCACACATCCATAGAATGACAATTCCTAGACACAACTATATATATCTGTATCTATCTATCTATCTACCTATCTATCTATCTATCTATCTATCTATCTATCTATCTATATATATATATATATATGTGTGTGTGTGTGTGTGTGTGTGTGTATGACTGGCTTTTTTCAGTTTCCATCTACTAAATTTACTCACAAGGCTTTGGTCAGCCTGATGCTATAGTAGAAGACACTTACCTGAAGTACCACACAGTGGAACCGAACCCAGAACCATGTGACTGGGAAGCAAGCTTCTTATCACATAGCCACCCTTGTGTCTACAATGATTATTTGATGATTATTTTCATGAAGATATGCACTGAATGTGATGCTTTACTGCCATGACACTTTGCAAAAGAGGGCATGATTTAGGTTTAAAATATTAATTTTACATTTATTGAATTTTTTTGCTTTCATTGATTTTGTAATATTACTAGCTTCCTCATAAACTAAAGCCACAAGGTGTTTTATCATAGACTACTCTGAACAATATCTTTATTAACTTATGTAAATTTAACTTGTAAATTTTTCAGAAAAGAATCAAATGGTTTAAGTAGCAACAAGTAGAGAGATACTATGTTAAACTGAACTTCTCAGCCCATACCAGCATAAAAAAATGATGACGATGATGACGATGATGACAATGATGATGATGATGATGATGATGATGATGTCCTTTAGTAAAACTGAATCACATCAGTTTGTGTGAATCTTAGGCTAAGCTGTTGAAACGCAAACTGTAGAGAATTCATGCTGACGTTTATTCAACTCAGTAAGATACTTTAATAAACATACAAAAACACACACATGTGCATAAGCACACACACACACACGCACACACACACACAAACACACATGCACACATACGTACACACACGTTTATTCTTGTATGGTTTCTCTCCTCATTAGAAAGACTTAAGAAAATAGCAGAAAGAGAATATCAGTTGAGGTTAAAAGAAACTCTGCTATAAAAAACTGTGCTCAATGAAAAAGAAACAGGAAAAAATGTATTAGACTTTTCACTATAATAAAAAGAATCAGATATTAACAAGAAACATTAGATACTCTCATAACAATATAGAAAGAATATGATTCATAAATTTCTCTCTCTCTCTCCATATATATGTATATATATATATATATATATATATATATATATATATATATATATATATATATATATATATATATATATATATATATATATATATATTTATGTATGTATGTATGTATGTATGTATGTATGTATTTGAAATATCAACTACTACATAAGAAACCTAGTAAGTTTATTTGAAGTTTGTGGAATTGGTAGCAATGCTATATCATGACTTAAGAAACTGGTGCTAAAGACAGTAATTTCTGAACAGCTGTTGAGCTGTTGCCCATGGTAACTGAAAGCAATTCTGATTTTAAATTAGATATTCTTAACTGTATGTCTTTTTAAATAACTTTAGTAATCTAGGCTGCTTAATCAAGATTTTTTGACTCATGTATTACTATTTTCTGGAACTTAGTTTTACATTTTTGATAAGCTGTCATTTTCTTTAAACAAATGAAAGCATATCCTCTGAATTTACCAGTAAAAAAATAACAAAAATGGAAAATTATGAGAAAGCTTGTAAACCTATTGCATATTACAATATGGTTCCATTATAGTTCTGTCAGCAAAATTTCTTTTTAGTTTCTCACTTCACATGTGTCTGATGATACAGAGAGTTAATATTACTTCTATGGGTGCAAGCTTAGTTGTGTAGTTGAGAAAACCTCCTTTCTCAATAATATAGTCTAGACTATTGCTGTAATCTTGAACAGTTGACTAAAGCTATTTGAGCGAAATTTGATAAACAAAAATTTGCTTTTTAAATAGTGGCCCACTGATGAGATTTTCCTGATCTTGAGATTAACATTACCGTCTTTGTGTGACTTCAGCAGAGTTCATTCTGTTGTAGGCATTCAGGTCAATCTCCAGGCTGAGAAAAAAATAATCCTTTCATCTTACCAGCTGAAGAAGCCCTCAAAAATACTGTGTTTTGCTCCTTTTCCTCAGACTTAAGTTATTTTTTAAAAATATCAATGGAATATGTTGGGATTGGTACACCCAAACCAGACTAAATGCGTTTTCCAAAATAAGTATATAATTAAAAAGGTGTCACATAATTTTATCTTCTAAGAAATAAAACTGAATGGTTAGTTTAAATAGATTTCATAATGGATTTAAGTCTTTATCATCCCTCCAACTATATTTTGCAAAGGTTACACTTTAATGGCCTTGCAAAATATTAGGTATCATTTTGGGATTCATATAAGACTTGTATGTGTTCTCAACATGATTAGAAGTCGTTCTGTTTATATATGTATCTACATCTACTACCTGCCTCAAAGAGATTTAATTACTTCTAGATAATTCTCTCTTTTAGAGGGGTTTCATTTTTATTATGTGACATATTCAACTCCAGCATTGTCATATGTGGTTTACTTTTATTAGCATGCATTATAGTTATCTGATTTTATGTTTGTAAGTTCATTTTATTCTCTACTTTAGCTTTAGATTTCAGCTGGTGAAATTTAACCAAATAACTTGTAAGAATTTTGCAACTACAGTGATAATTGAATTATTACATTTATTCCTGTTTATACTCCTAAATGGTTTACTGAACTTTATGCCACTTTCCTAACATAAGATGTTCGTCAGAATATTCTGATATTTGGAAACTTTCTAGATTTATGAGATTCAATTAAAGTGCTTTGTGTTTTATAATCAGCTCACCCAAACATGACAAGTTTCTGTTTTTTTAATTTTACATCATTATATCTTAATATGGAGTTGTCAGCTGTTTCTAGAACTTTGTTTTACCCTCATTCTGTTTTACTCTAATTATTTGGTGAATTGCCAAATGTTCTGTCACCTTATTACAGAATATTTTGGAGAACAATTTACTAATATTCTATTAGTTAGATTGATTAGCTGTCAGTATTTTTTTTTCTTCTCCTTCAGTATATTAATGTTTTAGTTAGGAGCTAAGTACTTATCAATATAATTCTGTTCTAGATCAATGATAGCACAGAATTAATGTCTTAATACATAGGGAAGGAATGGTGGTGAGATGGCAACGTAATTAGCACACTGGCCAAAATACTTAGTGACATTTAATCAAGCTTTATGTTCTGAGTTCAAATTCTGCTGTAATTAACTTTGCGTTTTATTCTTTCAGAATTGATAAAATAAGTACCAGTTGAGCACTGGGAGTGATGTAATTGATTTACCCCTCCTCCAAAATTGCTGGCCGTCTGCCAAAATTTCAAGCTAATATATAAGGAAGGAGCAGGCTCCTTATTTTTAAGGATTCTTACAGGATAGAAGATATATTTTCCATAATCTGGCTCCCAATTTAAATAAGTCGAAGTTACTTTAGTAGCTGTTTTGATAATCTGTCGAGGACACATATGACAATAAAAATATGATTCATTCAACCAACTAAAAATAGCAGCCAAGTTTTCTTCAAATCATAACCTACTGTTAAGGATAACATTAGATAATGTTGTCCCAGATAAATCATATCTTAAAAGTTTATATGATGGTTAATACAGGAAAAATTTTAAACATTGGTCTGCTCAGTTATAGTTGACTTTCATCTTAACAACAACGGGAATAACATTTGAATGCTATAGAGGTTTGTCTTGCATTCTTTTTCATTTCATCATCATGTATGTAACTAGAAAATATATGCAGCATTTGGCTTTACATTGCAACCAAAAGTAAGAGATCCATTCATACTTTATTACTCTGCTTCATTTTATAATCACATGAGAAGAAGCATCAAAATGACTTTCTGTGCTACTACTTCAAATCCTCCCTGAATAAACCAAAATTACAGCTATCTCCTTACTAGTTTTGATTAATAATTATCATGGGATATTACATTATTGATTTGTTATTCATGACTAAGTACCTTGTTTTGATCTTTTGAAATATATAATAAATGCAGATTAAAATATTTTTTTCAATGGCAGAAATAGTGATACACTGAAATTTCTATTTGCTGTAAATTCTTCCCACATCTCACATTCAAGTTGAGTCACCAAGTTCATATTCGTTTAGGGCAAGTTGTTTTACACCTATTACACTATTTTTCTTTTGTTTTTTGCTCAGGTCCTCCTCCCCCCATTCGCGAGCACACATTTTTTTTCAAATTCGTTTAGGGCAAGTTGTTTTGCACATATTACACTATTTTTCTTTTGTTTTTTTGGCTCGGGTCAAACGCATTAGTTTAACCAATAATTCCTCATCTCTTAAATATTGAACTGTATGTGTCTGTTTAGTTTTGTTTTGCTTCTGGTATTACTTAAGTATTTTTGCTGTTGTGTAGAATATGTACCCTGTAAGTTGTTGTGTAGTAATTGTGTTGTATATATATATTAAATGTTAAATGATGATCATGTAAAATATATACTGAGTGGGTTGTGTAATATCATAAGGTTGTCAGTTGCATGTGTGTTGCATGAATGGTGCAATTGTGCATTTGCGGGTTGCACAACTGAATTTAAAATATATGATATAAGATGTGGGTTGTGCTTAGCAGGGGATATTTTGTGGGCAATGTATCAATTTGGAAGTCCTGCTTTTTGTTCCTATTCTTTTTTATCCTACCTGATGTTTCAATTATTATTCATACTGTTTTTAATATTATGCATCACATGTTGTCTATTTCAGTTTCAAGATCGTTGTATTTGGAAGTTCCTTGACCTTATTTTGGGCAACTTTATGGTGAAAAGAGATGAAATATCTTTAGCAGAGACTAGTTTGTTGCAAGTAACTAGATATGGTCTTTGGTCTGAGGAGACATTCTACCTTCATTTTGCCAGTCAAGGAACTCTTGAAAGAGTCTTTGGTGCAATCCATCTTGCTCCCTTTAAATCAGTGAAAGGAAACCTTTATAAAAAAAAAAATTATGTGATACCATCAACAAAAATGCTAATGCAGATAGGAAGAAATATGATAAGGACATTGCTTGGAATATTTTTAGCTTCATAAATGTTTCTCATGCTTTTAACAAGTTCATTTTACTAATTGTATTTCTTTCTAGACACTTTGTCCTGTTATGTTACATATGCTTATTTTATAACTGGTTATGTCTTTGCTATCAGATTCTATGTAAGACAATCTTTGACACTTAATCTATTTCCATTTGTTTTGTTATCAGTTTGCTGGCTCAGATTATTTCTTTTGATTTCTCCATTATTCTACCTTATTTTGTTTTATTTTTGTTCTCCCAATTCTGTGTTGCCCTTATTTTTATTTATTGTTTTCTTTGTCATGATTTTATTCTTAATTATTCTCTTTATCCTTGTTCTCATTTTCTTAACTTTTCTGGTTTTGTTTTCATTTTTCTTTTCTTTTTAACTGTACTTTTCAAATTTCCTGAGGGAGAGCATTTTTTTCATCTAATTGTCTTTACATTTTATTTTATTTTTTTTCCATTCTTACTTTCATTATTTCCTTTGGGTTTTTAATACATTTTCTTCAATTTATTTGTCTGTTTTATTATTTTTCACATGCATCGATTTTATCGTTTTGGTTTACCTTCATATTCCTTTCTGTGTTAGCCATTTTTATCTTTTTCGGTTTCTTTTCATTTTAACTGGCAGAAACCAGAGTGTCTGAAACAGAAGAGCACTGATTAAATGTCAACTATTTAGTTTAGTTTTATGCTTTCTATTCTCATACAACCAGGGGTCAATACTGAAAATATTAGGTATTTATTGGGGTTTTTCAGTCAACTATAAGCTTTCACTTCAAATGTGTTGCCATTTAACAATGTAAGAAATTATTTTTGTTGCAGTTGTTGCTATTATTATTACTGTAGCAGCAGCAGCAGCAGCAGAAGCAGCAGGAGTGGTATGTTTGTTTGCTAAAGAAAAAATCTTTGGAATCAGGATAATTACTTGCTGGCTTCGAGGAAGAAGTGTGTTATGTGAAGAAATTATCATTAATAGTGTGATGGAATTAGTCTCTTGACACTTTAGAAGTGAAAGCTGAAAAGGTTAAAAAAAAGTTAAGACGTATTGATAAATTTAAAGTGGAGGCCTATAACTATATGATATGGAGAATAAAATGCACTGATTCTTACATTGAAAACTCACTGATAGTATTTTATATCTCTTGTAGTTCACGTACATTATTATACTTTATTGTAATGTATTAGTTTTATAACTTTGTTTTGCAATATCTTTAAGGACTTGTTAAATAAAATATATTTGTTTGATAAATCTTTATTTTACATTACCGTTGGGTATACTAACTTTTTGAAAATATTTACTTTCAGTTGCATTGTGATTTTTGCAAGATTGATTTTTCTATTTGTGATATGAAAGTAAATCAATGATATGTGCATCCCTTGTGAATTGGAAATGACTGTTGAAAAGCTTTGAAACATTTAACATTAACAGAATTTGAAAAATCACTGAAATTTCTGTTGCATGACCCCAGCGTGTATCTCTTTGAGTTTTTAAGATTTGACCTTTGAGAAATCTTTTAAATCTATTTCAGTCTTTCTTCAACTGAGTAAAGACGAAATGGAAAACAAAAATCTATCATATAAAGAACACTGGCATATTTTCAAAATTTCATTGCAGAGATACGATACATTGTTTGTTAGAACAAATCAGAATTTTATAATTGTAGATTTTAATGTCAAACGTTTATCAAAAAGGAAAGAAAAAGAGAAATCAAGTTTATAAGAAATATAGTAGCTCATTGATGCAGCATCATTTAAAAGAGTTACAATTGCAATTTTAGAGTTTTATGATATATGATATAACCTTTTGTGTCTCTGGTGATAATAACACAGGCAACAATGGAATACTTACCTTCAGTACTCGTATTTTTGGTAGCACAAATCCACATAGCTAAATCCTGCCATGAGAAATATTGGTTTCAGATTTTGGTATAAGGCCAGGAATTTTGAAGGAGGGTGTGCTAGTCGATTACATCGACCCCAGTGTTCAACTGCTGTACTTAATTTATCGACCCTCGAAAGGATGAAAGGCAAAGTCAACCTCATCAGAATCTAAACCCAGAACATGCAGACAGATGAGATGTCACTAAGCATTTTGCCTGGCATGCTAATGATTCTGCCAGCTCATTGCCTTGTGCCATGAGAAATATTAAAATTTTCAGTCACCATATTTTGTAGAATGTTGCTTAACTTTAGGTTCTGCGATATTAAATAGAAGATAAAAAAAACTTTTGCACTCAACCAGATGTTCTTCTGTCCCAGGCTGTTTTACTTAGATTTCTTTTCTGTTTCTTTTAATTAGTATCAAACATTATTGGTTACAAATATCCATTAGGTTAATCACTGGTCCACGACTACATTTCTATAAGTTTGGAAAGTAAAGATTTCTGTGTAGTAAGTGAAACTTAAGTAGATATATATATATATATATATATATATATATATATAACAGGCTTCTGTAGAATCTCTATCCACCAAATTTTACACACAAGACATTGATCAGCATGAAGCTAAAGTAAGAGACACTTCCCCAAATGTTTCACCATGGGATTGAACCCAGAACCACTTGGTTACAAATAAAATGTTCTTAACCACACAGTTATGTCTGAATCATTTGTTACAAAATTTATGCCACTTCATGTGTTCTCTAAACTGAAGAACTTCTATTTTACTGTTTGTGCAAATTTAACTCTTTCTTCTTTTTTTTTTATCAGAAAATTTAAAAAGGAAGACAGTGACCATGACTTTTTACATGGACCCCAGGATTAGTGGGAGGGAAGAAGGAAGGTGCCCTTGGACTAAGGGCATGGTCTGAACAGTTACAGCAGAGAGGACTCTACTAAAGACACTTAAGATACCAGGTGGTGTTGTTAAAGAGGTGATGAATGAAGTCTGCTTCCCAGATGCCTACTTGTATTGCTCTTAATGTTTACCTGTCTTTCTTCTGTTGCCTCCCCCTGTTACTTTCAATTTTTCTTCCTCTCTCTTTTTGGTGCTCTCTCTTTGTCTCAGTTATTTTGTTTCTCTCACTTCAGGTTTCTCTCTGTCTCTCACTCTTTCATGATACACTCAATTGGTCTCCTTCTCACTTTCTTTCTAATTTCTTCTCCTCCACCTCTTCTCTCTCACCCTTCACCTGTTTTTCTCTGAAATGTCTCACAGTCATCTTTCTGTCCTGAGCACTTGGTTCCTCAATCAATCCTGTTTCTTCATGCTACCATCACTCTTTCTTTCTATTTCCTTCTCTCTGTCTCTATCTCATGAATATCATCTACTACACAGCATCTTCCTGTCTCTTTACTCTTCTCTTCATCTCACCACCCATACCTCTATTCTTTTTGATAGCTTTCTCTCCCCCCCTTTCCCTCCACCTCTTTCATTCAAGCACGATTTATCTATTCATTTATCCAAACCTTTCTCTCTTTCACCATATTTATTTATTGTTCTTCACTACTCTATCCTCTCTCTTTCTCTACTCTTATTAATTCTTACCATTTATCTCTCACACACTCTCCCTCCCCCTCTCTCTTTCACATACACATGCACACACGCACACATACACACACACACATGCACACACACACACACACACACACACAATCATATACATACAAACATTTGCTTCTATCCTTCTTTGCTGCTTTACATCATTCATATTTTCTCTATCATTGACATTCTCATTACTGTCAAATATAAATTCTAACATGTATTCACCCTCCCCAACACTGCCACATTATGTTCAAACCAGGAGAAATACTTTTTAAAAAATTAAACAAACAAAATCCTCCATGAATATACTTATATTTACATATAGTCACATGTACATAGATGTATACATGCAACTATTTTATATACAAAATCCTGAAAATACATGAACCATGTGTGAGTTTGTACAAATCCACATAAATACAATATACTTATGAATACATACATACTTCGTCACATGGCTCAGCATTGTCATACACGAATTTCTGAATGTGCATACATATGTATATAAACATGCATATATACATCACAATTATTTTTTTCCCCAAAAGTTTGCTATTTCAGTTGTAAATATGTTTATCATATTTGTTCATTAATTGACCCAACTTCTTGTTAATATTATATCTTTAAAACTAAAATATAGATATAAAATTGTTTAATTTATCATTTCACATTTTGTGAAATATTACTCCAGATTATTATACACTCAGCATTTTCTTTCTTTTGATTCTTCCATGAATATTCAAATAAATTCATAAAGAAGAACAGATTTATCATTCTTTCAAATTTAATACACACACATATATAGTTATATATATATATATATATATATATATATATATATATATATATATATATATATATATATATATATATATATATATATATATATGGGAGAATATACGAAAAAACAACAACAGACGAGGACAGGTGGTGTAAATAACAAAAGGATGTATTAGTATGACGCTCGGGAATACGGAAAGTCTTTGACGTTTCGAGCTACACTCTTCAACAGAAAGAATACGGAGACAAGGAGAAAAACAAGGAGAAAAAAAACTGAATAGTGTTCAGTCAACGGTCAATCATAATAATCACACACAAACACACACACACACACACACACACATATATACACTTACATATATATTATATTTATATGTATATACATATATATTATGCACACACACACACACACACATATATATATATATATATATATATATATATACTCTCTTTTACTCTTTTATTTGTTTCAGTCATTTGACTGTGGTCATGCTGGAGCATCAATAGGTTTTGGAATCTAATGATACGCCATAAAACCAATCTCTTTATATATACTGCTCTATAACTTAGAATGTGCTTCTTTTTTCAGATTATGTTTACAGGTGACACACACACACACACACACACACACACACACACACACACACACACACACACACACACACACACACACACACACACACACACACACACACATATATATACAGCATATTATAATGACCTGCATATCTGCTGCAGTGACTACACACTGTTGCAAATGCAGTTTTGCCATATTCTTGGTGCAGCTTCATCAGGCTCCATCCATTTGGTCATTCTTGAAGTGAATGTATGTATAATATTGTTTGTGTAATAGCCTTATGGTGTACTTTCCAAAGCTCTCCTTTAGGCATTTGCTACCAGATGCTATTATGTAGTAAAACCTCTCCTTTTACTGGATATACATGTGGAAATCTGCAAGTATACATGGAGTATATACAAAAAGAACATTTATACAAGAAGTTAGAATGAACAGGCTTTATTAAAAATCACTACAATTGTCTTGGTGCATCGTTATCAGGTGGTTATTGCTGAATGTTACATATACGCATTATTGCATTAACATGACCCGACAATAGCTCTATATATGCATGTCTTCAGGTGAGTAGGATCCAAAGCAAATGTTCATAACATCTTAAAGTTTAGTACTTCTCTTTGAGGCTAGAAATTTCCTCACCTCAGCAGCTGATATTATTTGTGTCACAAATACAACTCACACAAAAGTTATTCTCACCTTTCTCAGATACTCAAGTTAAAAATACTCTCGGACTCTATGTAAAAATTTGCCCTTGCACTGATTAGAAAATCTTCTCACATTGACATTCAACAACTACCAAGTATACCAACCTACTGGCTTTACATTCTATAGTTTTTATTTCTAGTATAGCAATGGCTTTTCATCACTGAACTTCTGAGTTAAACAGCACACCAATCAAACCCTTCCTAGTTTCTTTGCTTCTAATAATTTCATCATCTTTATTGTTCCTCTTGCTTCAAATCCTTCACTAATGACTTTGCTTAATCATTTATCAACAGATTTGAAACCATCTAGATGTTAATTTTGTTAACAATTTTCTCTATGGAAATAAATTTGCTGAAGCCTCAGCTAAACCATTAATCTCATTTGTCACCAGTCTGAGAAGCCTTCAAGTACTGTCTACTGCTTCTTATCTTTGAACTAGAATGTAAAACATTAAATAGGTAATTGCATAGAGTGTGTATTATGCAAATACTTTGACATTATCAGGAATAACTGGTTCAAACTGTTTCTGAAAGAGTTGAAGTCATTACTTTGAGATATGACTTCATATAATGACTTTTAAAGTAAAGCAGACATCTCAGTGAGTAGCATTAAGAATAAAATTTGCAAAGAATCTCCCTTCATTGAAAGGCATTTTTATAATCTATATAAAAATATATTTTAATAATATATTTTAATAATAGCATTTAATGTAATGGATTGGAAGAATCATTAGTATCAGTCGAAGTGATTAGCAGTGTTTAGTTTTCAGATTTCTTATTCTGAGTTACACTCCAGGGGTGTGAACATTTACCTTACCCAATGTTGAAAAAAAAAAAAAAAAACATATTAATCAGCTACTATGGTCAATTTAATTGACTGATACTGCAGTCTCTCAGGTTTCTTCACACAAGAGATTATGCATGAAAATTTTAAATGAATTGTTTTCTGTGGATGCAAATGTTAACCTAACATGCCCAGTATTCTTTAGGGGAGAGTTTAATTCACCTATTGTTAATTTGAAAGACATTAATGATGAAAAAATGTCATACTAATCATATAGTGAATTTCATATGTGGTATATCCATCATTGTGCTCAATGCATCATCAATTGAAGCAGTCTATGAAAATATTACAGGTGTAAATACAGCCAAAATTTCATGATGTATACATTAGCCATTCAGAAAAATAGAATTACCAGATAGAGCAGATATTCTATATGCCAGGAATAGAATGTATTAAACAAAAGAATATTGCATGCATCCGAGAGATGGAAAAGTAAACTTATTACCATAGGAGAGAAATCAAACAGAAAAAGAAGAGATCAGATTTCTTTGATTTGGCACAAAATGTTTATAGGAGAAGGTTATTGTCTGTCTGATTGGCTAATTTTAATGGTACTATATCAGGCAAAAGATAAATATCAATTTTGAAGAATTACTTAGGAATACGGAAGTAAGCACTTTAAGGCTTTAGTTTGACACTCATATCATATCTCTCAAGTCAGAATTACTAAAGAAATCATGAAATCGATAAATCTATCCATCACTAAAGAAACAAAACATTTTATAATTAATATTATAGTATTTTTCACACATCTCTTGAACACTCACAAACTATTATACCTTAACAAGATCTAATAAATTTAACTACAGTTTAATAATTGAATAGTTAATTCAACCAAACCATATACCTATATACTTTGAATTGTGTAACAAGATGATAGTAAATGAGACTTCAAATTACGCCAAGGTTGACTTTACGTTTCATCCTTTTGGGGTCGATAAATTAAGTACAAATTGCATACTGGGGTCGATTTAATCGACTGGCCCCCTCCCTAAACATTTTGGGCCTTGTGCCTACAGTAGAAAAGTATATATATGTAACCGAGTACTTTAGTTGGTATAGAGAGTCAAGCATTGATTATAATTTCATTATGACTTTTTTTCTTAATTTTTGAGATAACTAAATTATCTGTTTTATTTTAGAAAACTCATTTTATTATTTATAAACCATGAATTTGTAAAATGTTTACTTCAGTACTTTATTGGAATAATGACAATACTAGAACCATTTAACCAGCCTGGTAACATATGTTTAAAAATTGTTTGCAAAATAAATTGGATGCATTTTTTATAAATTTTAAATTGATTATTGGTGACAATATTTTGAAAGAACTATTCCACTGGTTGCACAATCATTTTCAACAATAAATTGTACCAATAGCTTGTTAAATAAGATGGAAGACATCTGGCTGAACAGGCATTAGTTCATATCCTCTTATTGTGAATCTGTTGCTTCTAAAGTCAATTTATCATCTGTTGTATACAGACACATTGGATGATAAATTATTTTACAAACATATGGTGTGTGAATACTATACACGATTCATAAAAGGGACATAAAAGAACCCTGATGTGTTAATAGCAATGTAGTGGATTCCTTTAGCGTGAGACCTAATCTGCTATCAAGTACCATCAGCAGACTTCGTTTTGTATCAAGAATTTGGATCATGTTTCTGATCTTAGGATTAACCATGGTGCTTTTCTTCCTTTGATTAAGCTATAAAATAATGTAAAGTTACAACTGACTGATATGATTGACAACTGTAAAGAATAGGTGCATTGCATGATTAACTGTATTGTGTTAACTTCCATTGCTGATTTCTGTTATGGATCCTGAAAAGGCAGTGGAAAATAGAAATAATTTATTTTATGTTTCAACAAAGAAAATCCAGCAAATGCTCTTTTAACTAGATTCTCATAACTTAATGATCAATAGAGATACTTTTCACATGATTCTTCAATTACTTTGTGAAATTATAAGGTAAGAATGGGATAGAAGATATCCAAGTGACAGTGCACAAGGTCTAACTCAATGATGCACAACATGGACCAGTTGGACAACTTATGGTTGATAAAAGTTATGAGCAAACT
Source organism: Octopus bimaculoides (assembly GCF_046866305.1). Classification (NCBI taxonomy): domain Eukaryota; kingdom Metazoa; phylum Mollusca; class Cephalopoda; order Octopoda; family Octopodidae; genus Octopus; species Octopus bimaculoides. Next base: position 31,194,985 of record NC_142931.1, read on the forward strand.
GTAACACATGGAACTTTTTGAACAGCATGCCTAACAAACAATTACTTTGAAAACTTTAGTCGAGTGTCCCATGAACCATGGTTCATGAGGCCCACACCTTGAAAATATTTGGCTATACCTAGTGAATATTTAACTTTTGGTGGTTCATGGTGAGTTTTATAACTTACTGAGTTACATAATGTAATTAAGAATAAATGTATATTTGGTGATCCACAAAGTTTTCCTTATGAATTTTGTGGATCACTGTCCCAAAAAGTTTGTCCATTAGTTATTGTTATAACTGCTTCCTATTTTAACAACGACAGTTGTAAGGATTAAGATTATAGCTTAGAAGTAAATATAAACTTTGAGACTTCAGACAGGATTTAAAAATTGCCAAATTGAAGACCATCCTAAGGTTACACAATCTACCTGCAATTAGAGCTTTCATATATATATATATATATATATATATATATATATATATATATATATATATATATATATATATATATATAGTTTAAAACTTTAGAATAGAAGAAAGATATTTGTTCAGACCAGATATTGATATGTTGTGAGACATTTAAACACATATATGCACCCATGTGTGTGTAAAGTGACTTGGAATTTTTTTTTTTATGATAGAGGATTATAATAAAGATTAAGAATTATGTTTCAGAGATATAGAGGCTATTATATAAAATATTACTTCAAAGAGAGCATTACATTTATACAAATGTGTGTGTACATGAGCTCACATAATTATATGCATTTCTGTGTGTGCAAGTATTTATAAGTCGTTCTTTTAAGATTATGGAGGTAACATCATTGATTCCAAATAGAGAGCATTTTGTGTAAACCATTACTCTGATAATGATGATGAAATTAATAATAATAATAATAATAATAATAATAATAATAATAATAATAATAATAATAATAATAGTAATAATAGTAATAATAATGATAGTTATAATAATTCCTTATATTTCTCTATGCTCAGAAGGACTTATGATTTTGGCTTGTCTACATATTGAATATGAAGAAATCAGCTTCAAAGAATTCAGCTGGTTATCTAATCTGAAGAACCTGTGTAAGTATGTTATAAATGATCTTCTGAGTATTGACAAAGAAAATAACATATAAACATATGTGTTTATACACACATGCATGCATACATACAAATATATATATGTATATATATATATATATATATATATATATATATATATATATATATATATATATATATATATATATATATATATATATATATATATATATATATATATATATATATGTACATATATGTATATGCATATGTATGTATGTATGTATGTATGTATGTATGTATGTATATGTAAGATAAATGAATAGAACAATACCAGAAACATTCTGCTCGTAGTTGAGGGTTTCTTGGCACTGACCTAGATGGAGATTAAAAGAATTGTCATTCAGAAGAATTTATATTGTTACAGTTAGATTCTAAGTTATGTATTGTTGTCATTTTATGTTTTTGCCTATTATTATAATTTTTTAATTTTGTTTTTGTTTAGTTTTGTTTTGTTCATATTTCCGACAATATTTTGAATGATTTGAAATATACAGATATAATGGAATGGATTTCTTCATTGGACCAAAATACTCTTGAGCTGAGCAAAAGCTATTTAATGTCATCATTTCCATAATCTACTTGTCTGAATACACTAGGCAGTAGAGAGTTTAATGAATTAAAAAAGAAATACTTTGGTTCACTACACAATAATATACATCGCAGCAATCTGGAAAGAATATTAGCTATTTTTTCTGAATAATGTTTCTGCAATCATTCTTTAAAATAGTTTTTACGTTGTTGTTTTGGAAATCTTTTTAGCTTTTATTTACGTAATTGGTACATACATTCATAGAAGCTGATACTCACGTATATTTTTACATGTGCATGAACAAACATAATACACACATTGGAACAACTTCGAGCATTTATGCAGATATGAAAAAATCAGATATATGCACTGTATGTGCATAAATGTGCACAGGTATTGGTACATACAAGTCCAGACACACACACACACACACACACACACACACACACACACACACACACACACACACACACACATGGAAAAAACACATTCCTCTGTGTGTGTATGTATCAATATTGAAAGCACTATGTACATACAAATGTTGATGTATGTACTTGCATACTGCTCACAAAGGCTTAGCTATAATTTAAGCAAAAAATGTCAGACATAGCCACATGAAATCGTGACTACTTTAGCTTTTATGTATAATGATTTTATAGCTGAGTTTAGAAGTTAGTAAGGTGCCAGAGACCAATTACCAGTTGGAGTAGTATGCTCTGACAGCTACAAGTGAAAGAAATAAAAACATATATATTATCAATATCCAAGTTTTACAGACACTATTTACTATCAATATCAAATTCATTTTTTATTAACAGTTGCTGTGGTTGTTGAACTCCAGATTAACCCTGTTTTCATAGATCCCTGATGAAAACATTCTGGTCAATGCTGTCTCATATTTCAATGTTCAACTACATTGTCAAAAGCATCCTTCCTTTTTTAAAGGCACTAAATTGTAATTTGTAGTAATTTGTCTATTATTTCTTGCAAGTGACTATACAAGAAGCTTATGTAGTACTAGCTGAGGTACTCGGTAATACCCGGGAGTGGGGATATTCTTAGTACCCATTACAGTGCCTAATTTCTCTCAGATGAAAAAATGAAATCAAGACATAGGACAGATAATAGAAGGCATAAGAAAATTCATTCATGAAACTAATACAAATAAATACGTGTGGAATCAGAAAATAGCAATCATTTGGTCAGATGAGAGGAAAGCGGCAAATATATAATCAGTGGAAACATCTAGAAGGGAACTGTAAAAGAGTGCTATGAAAAAAAGAACATAAAATTTTGAGAGAAAATATTTAGAAATATTTAGAGAAAAGAGATTTTAAGCTTACAAAAATGACTGGAGTGCAGAGGTGGCAACGTGGTGGTCATAAAAGTCGTAAGATGCTATGAGGAGGAAAAACGAGCATACAAAAATGATGATTTTCCTCATTTTGGGGCAAATTCTCCTGCAACCCGAGAGAAAATTTTAAGTGCACATGCACTTAATTGATGACTGTGTTTCATGGGTAATCTTCCACTGATCATGAGAATCAAATATCAATGGCAACGGTTAGAATCGATGGTTTTAAGTGAAGGAGTAAAGGAAGTACATGTTACATGTTTTAGCACACAACATCACAATGTTCAGAAGCGATAATTTTAAGTGTAGGTGTTAAGAAAATACATGTTACAGCAACCTGAGAATGCTGAAATAATTGATGAACATTTTAACCCCACAACAATTTAGGCCAAATTTGTTCATCAGTTAATCAAAAATCATCTTAGGTTTTGCTTGAGTGGCCTAGGTAAAATTTTATTTGTTTCAACCCATCCTTACTGCATATTCCATCTGTGCATAAAATTTCAAGAAAATCGGTTGAAAACTTTAAAAGTTATGGCAGATCAGATTAGGTTCTTTTCCAGCATTTATCAAATGGCATCAAGTTAAAAATATATCAGAAGAAGGTGTAATGAAAATCATGTTGATATAGAAAAACTATTGTTTAAAATGTTATATATTCCATCATTTGACTACAGTAGCAGAGGGTCACAATCTTTCGTCATTCATTGCAGCTTTTATAACTAATTATAGTTATGTAGTTGGAATTTGAATCTCCATAAACTTTGAACTCAGAATGCAAATAGCTGGAACAGATATCACAGAGCAGCTCATCAAATGCTCTAATAATTCCATCAATCTACCACAATGGACTGGAATAACCTCTTCCCCACCCAATAAAAAAACAAAGAACATAATATATCTTGGCAGAATTTGAAGTCAGAGCTGTGAAGCAAATACTGCAAAACTGCAAAGCTTCTCAGCCAATCTTCTAACAGCTTCACCAAATGTGACACATTAATATATTATTGAGTGTATTTGTAAATGGTAAAACATCATGAGATATTAAACAGCTTAAATAATGTATTATTTTTCTTTCTTAATGATTCAGTGATTCAACAATGTGTGGATTTACTATGCACTGATTTATGGAAATATTCTTTAAGCATAGACTTAAAAGTGTGGATTTTCAGCATACACTTTACAGGATATAGTAGAATAGTTGAATCTATGGAAACTAACAGTTTTCTTTGCTAATACACTGGAATAAATTTAATGCTGTGTGGAAGAAAAGAAGTCTAACATTTAGGGCAAAACCCTTTATCAGAAAGAGCCGAAATATATTGTGATATAGCAAAATAAAAACAGTAATGAGAGAGGGTGAGTCAGGGAATACTATATCAATGATAAGAGGGAGAATGGGAACATAGAGAAAAGCAAAAGAAGAAGGGAAGAAAATGAGGAGGCAACAAGTACTGGTAGAAGGGGTAGCAGTGAAAGCAAGGAGAAAATAAAAGGATTGCCAACAAATTTGAAATGAGAGTGCTCATTCACTTTCAGGCAGTCTATACATCAAAATATTGGTCTCACAATAACATACCTTTTCACCTCAGGCTGAAAAAAATTCCACAAATATGAGTAAATAGTAATAAATGTGGTAATCTACAAAAATTGAAATAGTAGTTAAATTTCATTCCTTATAGCTACCATCAACATCTTACTTGGTGTATTATTTTGGCTCAGATGTTTTAGTCCATGGGTTGAATGAGACATCACAAAGCATCTTTGCCAACACTTGTTTTCTGATGGAAATATTTGCATTCCATTGGTCATTAGACATTGAAGTCACCAAGCTACAGGATACATTGGTGATAAAAGATATATACTAAATGTCCTCATTGCCACTCTCCACACACATACACACATACACACACACATACATACATACATGCATACATGCATACATGCATACATACATACATACATACATACATACATACATACATACATACATACAAACAAACAAATATCTGATGTGTTTCACACACAAGGTATAGATCAACCTGATGCTATGGTATAAAACACTTACCCAAAGTGTCATGTAGTGGGACAGAACCTGAAATCAGGTATTTACAAAGTGAACTTCATTACACACTGTCAAGCCTGCACTTTATATAATTTGCAATTTCTTCAACTTTTTATCTCTCTGTCTCTTTCCTGTGTGAAATGATTACAAAATATCATTATCAGGGCATTTTTTTGTATCTTTGTTTATAACCTGAATAGTAACATTTATAATGCTGAAATATTTTTTAAAAAGAAATTTATAATTTTAATGACAATGTTTATTATTATGGCAAAATATTTCTGTTAACATAGGCAACTTTTTCAATGTACTAATCTAACAAATTAACAAACTTTTGATGAATTTATCTAATAGCAAAACGTTGAAAAAATGTTTATGGAATTTATTTGCATCCAAAACAGGATTGCAGGACTAACCTTATTGCTTTTTGTTAAACTGTCACATTCCATGGCATAAAATTCTTCAAGATTTTGCTACTTTGAGTTGTTTAAAAATTTTCAATATTTTGCTGTTTGTTAAATTGTTACATTATCTGAACTTTTTCAACTATTTTTCCATTTGCTAATTTACTAGGTTAAAGAAATTGCTAATTTAATATATATTTTCTTGTAATAAATTTCATTAAAGTTCGCCAGTTAAAAAAAAAAGATAAGTGATAGGTGATGTTAAATTAAAGAAATTGCCAATTTGAGTATATAATATGGCCATATTGAATAAAATTTGATTGCCAGGTACAATGTGATAAATTGCCACATTTGTTAACATTTACTGCTCTCTGGTGGACTCTCTTCTGCTTGCGGTGTAAAAGTACGATATGGTAGAAAAATATGCTGACTTATTAATTGTGGTTGAGGGTACAAAAGTGTATGAGCCTGAGAGGAGGTGGTAACAAGAAAAACAATATACAGACATAGTTTTGTTCTTTTACATCATTGTTTCAAATTCAGCTGGAGTTGAATTAGCCTTTATTCTTTCCATATTTGATATAATTACCAAATATTTAACTGTAATTGATTCAGTTAATATTTTCCTTGCTGAGATAAGCAGCTGTCTTAAATTTGAGCACAATAGTTTGGGCAACTTCAATAAAGTCAAATTAGTTGCTGGCTAATAGTCAGTCATAATGTTTAATAAACAACATTCTGAAATTTAACTTCATTGAAGTTATTTTCAGTCAGAAAGTAATTAACCCAATGTCTTCTTCCTCTGAATTAACTGCTTTGTTGCACTCGAGTCTTATTTTCATTCATAACAGAAAATTTCAGATCTTTCTAATCTTCCTCCTTTTAGTAAAACATATAACTGTATCAACATGGCTTCCAAGGATGAAATGTGGAACACACTCATTCTGATATTTATTTGTAGCAATGTCAATCAAAATTGTATAGGTGCTCCCCTGGTGCTTTTTCTTTTGTGCTTGCTAGGCATCATATTTGTGTGCACTAAATCTCATTATAGAAATATACATAGAAATGGCTTCATTGTCAACACATCAAATATGTAGAATTGACAAAACAATAGATTAGATTACAAAGACAAACATGTTATGCTTTATTTTTCTCTTCTAGTCAGACTGTTCCTTTTCACATTAATGCCCAGTAAAATAACTACTACTAGTTCGTTTTTTAATCTTTCAAATAAAGAGAGAGATAATCCCAAAAGTGATACAACTTCCTAACCTATTGCCAAGAATAGCTTTGCTGATAGATATTTTAATAGTGATGATCACAATATCACAAAACATCTTCAGTGCTCTTGAGATTTTGGTTCCTCCAAATATGAAAATATTTCTAATGATGAAAATGAGGAAGAAGTGAAAGGGACTGAAGAATTATTGGTGTCTCTACTGCCACTGCAGATTAATATCATGAAAACTGAAGGAAATCATATAATTTTGATACAATATAAACCAAAGAAATTTGCGAAGGAGTTTAGTTAGTGAGAATTCGAGAGTGAATGGTTCAAAATTTTCCTTTGACTACCTATGACATGTGTAACATTATTATCCTTGTAAAGTTTTCATGTATAACTTTTACTTTTGAAGAATAGAAGAAGAAAAACTTGCTCATGCTTGCCATCAGCAGATCTTGCTGAAGTAGATGTTGAGAAGATGTAAGGTATAAACTATCAATAAATCAAAAGAAGCAAGTAGTGCAGAACCAAGAGTATTTGAAAATTATCAAAAGTCTGTTGGTGTCTGTCCAACAAACATAACTCAATGGAGTCATGCAGAGGATTGTGATCACTTAGATGAGGTTTCTGATATTAAGCATGGTAAAATTTTGAAACTTCTACCTCTTTGTCTATAAGACGCATAGATAACCTCAGCTGGTGTTGTTGAAGCTGTTGACAAGAATAATTTTCATGGTGTACAGCCTGTCTTCAATGAAATCACTGGTACCTTGACAAAATATATTTCTAGAGATTCCTTCAGTATTCTCAGATAAATGAAAACGTATCTGAGAGTTACAATGGATTAAATGTGATTAAGCAGTGCGGCAATACAAAATACTGAGTGAAATTACACCAACATGTCTGGTGACAAATAATTGCTATTCTTGGAGTTAATAAAGACAGAAAACATAATTTCTTTTAAGCTCCACACTGTGTGAATTCTGCTGAATGAATATTGTTGATTGATAAAAAAAAAAAACGATGAAACATTTACTGGAAATTAATTGTGTCTTTATCTGCAAAATTTCCGGCAAATCAGCACCTCTGCTCACCTTAACTAAATAGTCTTATATACCTATGAATACAACAATTGTTTTTTCTCATTAGTTGAATGCATTGAATATATCCAGAGGTTTGGGCCATTGCAACCAATCTAACAAAAAAATCTTTCTCAATAGGTTAACATCTTTGGTAAAAAAAAAAAGAAGAAAAAAAAGAAGAAAGGAAAATTGCAATACAAATCTGTGCTTTAAATGATAAACATCTATTTTATTTTTCCATAAGGAACAAATTCTCATTAACAAATCAAATGTCTATCATTCAGAAATTTGTTTCTGACGGCATTAAAAGAATTAATTAGTTTAAATTGGTGTCATTTTCACATCACAGATATGTTGTATTTTTATTTTGTTTCTAATGTTAGATTTGCTTTTAAATGAAATGTTTCTATTTTCTCTGAGGCTCTATTTAGATGAATGCCTTACAATTAACTGGATTTTAATTATTGCATATGCTTAACAATAGATTTCAACTTCAAGTAGGCTACTTTTTCAAAGACAATAGGAAATAGCTTTTACCAACTTCTAAGTCTACATTCAAAGAATATTTCAAGTGGATATTACTTCTTGTGAAAAATGTATGACAAATAACCTATCTAGCCTTAGCATTTTATATAAAAGTATGCACATGCTTTTCTTTAGCACCACAAATCTTTTCACAGTCAATATGATGAGAAGTCTCTTCTGAATTTTATATTATTCTCTCTTCCATTCCTCACCTCTTAATATCGAAAAACAATTTTCTTTTGAATTTTGTTAATTGCACACATGTTGAAGTTTTTTTTTATGGCTATATTTTTCTTTTTTGCTTGTGTATCTTATAAAACTGCCATTTCCTATGATGCCACTTATGCTTGTAGGTTCTTGACATTTTATAACCTACAGAAGTTGAGCAGAAATGACTGATTTGAGGCCAGCTTTTGAAATGATGCAATAAATTGCATGCTTAGTTAAATCTAATTCTAATTGTTATTATAGAGGTGAAAATACTTATAGTAAACATCCTGATAAACAGATGCAAGTAAAGTAATAGTGCCTCGTTCAAGTCTTGTTATAGGAGCAATATCTGGGGAATATGGTTGGTGGGGGCATCGTTTTCCATTCAAACTGCTCCAGCCTTTGGAATGTCATCCTCGCTGTATGTGGCCAAGCATTATCTTGTTGGAAGAACACCTTTCATCTTGAAACCAAAGATGGTCGTTTTTTCTTCTAGCACTGACTTGAGTTACTTGAGCCTGACCAAATTCAGGCTTCTCTGCTAGTTCCTCAATAGTTATAAAGGGATTTTATTCCACCAGGGTTTGCAGATCTACAGCTCTTCCAAGATGAAGCTCGTCTTCTAGGCTGTAGCTTCCAGCTCAGAATTTCAGGAACCATAGCTGATACTGGCTTATTGTCTGATCTTCATATACTGAATTAATATTCTTTGTACTTTCCATTGTATTGTTGCCTTTACTGAATATGCTGAATATGCTCCTTTGTCACTTCCATTATAGCTTTGAAAAAATGACTGTTAAAATCGAACTGCACTCTTCAAAACTTGTACTACAAATAAGGACAAGATATAATTACTACCTGCTTTTATAGCAAGTTGATGCAAATAGTTTATCCCACCTCTCCTACTTTTAGTTCATGTGATTGAAAAATAACGCATTATTTATGAGATGACCCAATAGTAAGAAAATTTTAACAACTGGTGTATTCTCAAGTAACACAATAAAAGGAGAAATTCTGAATATGAAAATTTTGTCTGTATTTTTCCAATATAATTTGGGGATTAAGACACACACACACACACACACACACACACACACACACACACTGTTGCCATCATCAGCATCACCACTACCATCATCATCATCATCATCATCATCACGATCACCATCACCATCATCATCATCATCATCATCATCATCATCATCATCACAATCATCATCAACATCATCATCATGATAGTTTTGCTAGTGTGGAAACAACAGAGGGACCAGCAATCCAAATAGACAGTAGCATGGTAGACAAAGCCATGAAGGATATGAAGACAGGGAAAGTCCCCAGCCCATCTGGAATAACTGCTGAGATGTTTAAAACACCTGGCAGTGTGGATTATGTTCTAGTCACCTGTATAATTAGTCATACCCAATGACAGAAGGAGTCATAGCCAATGACTGGTGTAGCAGCACCATAGTCAACTGCTACAAAGATAAAGGTAACGCTTTACACAGAAATAATTACAGAGGTATTAAAGTGTTGGATCAGGTGATGAAGGTTATGGAGAGAGTCATAGCCCTACTAATTAGGGAGAGGTTTAGTCTAGATGAGATGCAGTTTAGTTTTGTGCCAGGGAGAAGCACCACTAATGCTGTATTTCTGGTAAGGCAGCTGCACATGACGTACCTAGCCAAAGACAAACCCCTGTGCTTTTGTTGACATGGTGAAGGCCTTTGACAGGGTCCCCCAATCCCTTATCTAGTGATCAATGTGGAAACTAGGGATAGATGAGTGGTTGGCCAGAACTACCAAAGTCTTAATAAGTAGGAAGGCAAACAAATCACAAATCCCTTCAGGTAGATGGCCGTGCTTGATCTGTAGGAAAGACATTGGTAGAAATTCCATGAGATGTATCCAGTACAAGCAATGGACACATAAGAAGTGCAGCAATATCAGATGAAGGTTATATGATAAAATAATTTTTGTGCATGGAAGGTGAACAGGTACAATAAACACTAAAAGTCAGTAATGGAGGTGGATACTCTGAGAACATAGATGCAAGAATAAGAATAGGCTAGGCAAAGTTGAGAGAGCTTCTAACTTTGTTGGCAACAAAGGGCCTCTCCCTTAGAGTGAAGATAGACTGCATGATACCTGTGTGCAAACAACAGCTATGCTACACCGCAGTGAATCATGGGCTGTGACCACCAAGAACATGCATAGGCTTGAGAGAAATGAAGCTAGTAGGTATCACTGGATGTGCAATGTCAGTGAGTATATACAACAGAGTGTAAGCATCTTGAGTGTAAAGTTGTGCATAAGACGCATCAGATGTAGTGTGCAAATGACAACTGTGCTGGTATGATCATGTGATGCATATGGATGAGAACAGCTATGTAAAAAAAGTTCCGATCATTCACTGTGGAGAGAACCTGTGGGAGAAGTTGACCCAGGAAGACATGAGATGAGGTGGTGAAGCATGATGTTCGAACGTTGGGCATCACGGAAGCAATGACGAGCAACCAAGACCTTTGGCAATAATCCATGCTTAAGAAAACTCATCAAGTCAAGTGAAGTCATAGTCATGTTCAATACAGGTGTCACATAATTGGCACCCATGTTGGTGGCATGTAAAAAGCACCTTTCAAGTGCTGGGCCTCATGGAGGCAATGTGGCTGATACTGGTGTTGTGTAACTGGCACTCCAATTGACTTCCTGCATTTTATATATATGTGGCTGTGTGGTAAAATACACTTACCCAAGGTTTCACACAGTGGGACTGAACCTGGAACTATGTTACTGGGCAGCAAGTTTCTTACCACACAGCCACATATATATAAAATGCAGGAGGTCAATTGGAATAATGTGATCCAGGTGTTTATCTTGGGAGACTATTCTATGGATAGCATCTACTTGAAAATTGGAAGTGGTAAATTCCCTTATCAAATTGTTATTTCTGTAGCTAGAAAAATCACCAATTACTTATACATCATAGATATAAAGAATAGACATTGAAGATTGGTGTTGGAGATCTTTTATCTTTTGCTTGATTCAGTCATTAGACATGTTAGGGCATCACCTGGAAGGTTTAAGATGAACAAATTCAACCCAGTACTTATGATTTTTAAGTCTTGTACTTATTCTATCGATTTCATTTGCCAAACTGCTAGGTTAAGGGCACATTAATAAATCAACACCAGCTGTTACATGGTGGTAGAGGACGAATACAGTACAAACACACACACACAGAGATACACACGCAAGCGCATGCATGAATGCACACACTCACACATGCACACACATAAATGCACACACACACACACACACACACACACACACACAGAGGACAGGCTTGTTTCTGTTTGTAACTACCAAATCCACTCACAAGCTTTGGTCAAGCCAAATCTATAGTAGAAGACACTTGCCCAGGTGCTATGCAGTGGAACTGAACCAAAGATCATGTGGGTTTGAAGCATGCTTCTTAACCGCTCAGACATGTCTGCACCTATATAGGAGTGTGCTACTTTTTGTTTTGGTATAGTTTACATGTTTCCACAATTTCACATTGATTAATCTCGTGTCATATTTATAAACATGTCTGCAATTAACGAGCTACTAATATCTGCTGTGCAGACACAGCATTCATAAAAATGTTCTTCAGAACTTTCCACAAAAGTAATATGCAGAAAAAGTTAGCAATTTTACTTAAATATAGGATATTCATCAACGTTTATAGTGGGCAGTACTAAGAAATATAATTTTATTAGGAAAATGACAGGAAGAGAAAAGAAATAAAGAGAAAAGAAAAGACAAAATGTCCAGCCTTGTTCAACCTTGACCATGTAGCTCCAGAACATTACCTGACTACCTGCTGTGTTTTCTTCTATTAATGGGATTGGTTAGAGAATATTTACTTATACCACAATAGTACACACATGGTAACTCATTTTTACATATTGCTAGACATCATGTCTTTATTCCATTGACATGTGCACCTTTATTTACATATATATTCTCTCACATACTTCAAACAAGTATAGATATATCTATACAATCATACATACATACCCATTCATATATTCATACTCACACACACATATTCATGCACACACACACACATACACGCACTTGCCTACATGCATATAGATTGATACATATACTCATATGCATACTTGTATACAATCAAGGGTATACTTACAGACACAATATCAGTATGAAAACTAAATGGAGACATAAATGTGTGCACGTGTGTCTTCTTGTATATGTGTTTACATATCCTTACCCCCTAAACTAGTCAACACATAACTATATGCTAGTATATATGCATACTCATACACATATACACTGATATGGCTGCATCAATGTGTATACACAATGTTAGTAATACCCACTTTTATTCATAGGAACATATATATAAATAAATACACACATGTACACAGGTGAGCACATAAGTATAAAACAAGGTGGAAAAAATAGTACTCAAATACCAAAGGTAAAAAATCATCACAGACCTGTTACTCGGAGTTTCATGCTCTCATTTTTCAGACAGTTGTGTTGTTTTCATCACAATTGTCTGACAAACCGGAGCATGAAACTCTGAGTAACATTGCTGTGATAATTTTTGCAGCTTTAATAAAATGTACTTCATTATCATTATCATAATCATCACCATCATCATCATCATTGTTTAACGTCCATTTTCCATGCTGGCATGGGTTGGACAGTTTGACTGAGGTCTGGAGAGCCTACAGCTGCACCAGGCTCCAATCTGATCTGGCAATGTTTCTACAGCAGGATGCCCTTCCTAATATTGTAATGGAGATCAGTGAGTAGAAAGTGATAGTGCTTATTATCAGTAGAAGATTAATTTTCATATGTAGGATTATTTCTCACACGTTAGGGAAAGTGGGAGAAAGATTGTGATGCTAAGCTGCTGAAGAAATTTATAGGTTTGAAATATCTTGAAGATTTAAGGATATTTACATTTACTTCATTCCGGATTCTGTGTAATCTTTAACTCCCTTTACAATAATTTTTATCATGATTCACTCAAATCAGTTTGTATTTTAAATAAGTTTATTTTCCTCTAAATAAAATAATTATAGCATAATAAAATACATAGGGTGTTCACTTCTTTGAATATATTTTACATAATTCTTTCTACTAAAGGCACAAGACCTGAAATATTGGGGGAGGAGATTGGTTGATTTTATCGAGCCCAGAATTTGACTGGCACATATTTTAAAGCCTCTGCAAGGATGAACGACAAAGTTGACCTCGGTGGAATTTGAACTCAGAACTTAAAGACAGATGAAATAATGCTAAGCCTTTTTGTTGGGCATGCTAAGGATTTTGTCAGTTTGCCTTGAGTTTGTTTTACATAATGTCATCACTTTTTGTATGTATATTCAAGGCAATTTGGTTTTTAAAGTGACAGTATTGAACAAATATCTTCTAAAGTGAATGTAGAACATTGTCAGAGTTACCAAAGAATTTTAAACACTAACAGTATCTAGATACTTTAGCGCTAATATGCCAAATCAGCTAACTGCCACTAGAGCAGAATGGTCTCCACCAATTTTCTAGCTAATTAATCAGAAATGTCACTTAGACTGAAAAACCTGATGAAGCATTGGACATCTGGATATACATACAGATGACAAAAAGATATAGAATCGTCTACTCTGAAGTGAGTGCTGCAGTATGACCTTGGCCATTGTGGCCAAAACAAAATAGCAAATTATATTTTATATTCATTGTTGTTCATTGACAATACCTCAGAATCAAAGAAGCTTGCCTACTAGATTTAACTTTTGTGGAACTGAATGTGAGTGAATGGTTCAATGTGAGTCCACTGGCTAAATTGGTTGCTTTGTGTTGTTTTCTATATACAGTCATCATGAGATATTTAATTTGAGTTGAGTCGAATTTCGAAGCTGTACAGATGATTCTTTTCAAATTCTGTCAGATATTTGCTAAGGGTTCTTGCTTGTATACATTTATATTACCCTTTTTCAATATATCTTTATACTCTTCTTATTTTATCCTCTTTTTGTGCATTTTCCTTCATTCAGCTGAGAGGAAAAGATGGCTAAGGATATCTATGGTCCAGTGTTCACAAAACGTGAAAAATTCATCTATACTATGATTATATAACATGACTACAGGAAACATTACCTTCAATGAACATACTGATATTGCCCTATCTATTTTATCCCTGGATGGATATGATTATCTTTAAGCATGTCTTAGTGTCTATTTGCAATTATATGGATATATCATCCAATATTTGTCCAGGTTTCAGAGACATACAGGAGAGTGAGAACTAAAATTGCCTTTTATATATAATAAATTTGATTTGTTTCTGGTCATGATCATCATATACTTGTCTTCTCAGGTTACTAAAGGTTGTGCTGGCAAATGTTATCTGGTACTGGATCTCCTTAACAGTGTTCACATTCTGTGATTGATGACTTTCCAGTTATTGTATGGTAACTACATTTTACACCATCTAAGTTACTGAATGGCAGGATTAATTTCCTGCTTGTTTGATGCGTGTTGATGCAAGATCTTATGTTGAGGTTTAGATCTATGCTTCCATATACATCAACAAAAATGTTAGTAATTGTGTCATCCTCTGCACATTGAAGTTCATTTATACCAGAACAGAAACCATGCTTACTTGTGTCTTGGCACAGAATCTGCCAGGAGTTAAACAGCTTGCCATTTATGTGGTAGACTATCTGGATGCCATATGTATTATATGTTAATCTAGGTAATGCAGTCTGACATTCATATTGGAATTTTATTCTTCTCAATTACCTTCATATAACTCTCTTTGTTTTAACACACTTCTCTATATACATAAAACAGCCCCACAGTTAAAACACTGCTCAATATGACCGCTAATTTGAATAATGTCTGCAAACATCTACTCCATTTGTTCATTCTGTTTTAGTGGTAATGCTTCTTAAGGGAGAAAATGTAATAAAGTATAAAGTAGATTAAAACATTTTTCTGATATGTTGCTCCATTATCTCTGCTTAGTGGATAACACACAGGATCAAATATCAACAACGTCCATTGTATAGTAATATATTGCAAGTAATTTGTTTCACACACCAGAAAATCAAATGATATCCTTGAGGAAGGAATCTTTGCAGGAAAATCTAAAAAGGAAGAAAAAAAAAAAAGATTACCATAATGTTGAAGAAGAAAGAAAGAAGAAAAAACACAAAGCCATTAAATAGTCAAATAGTGCTTTGGCTGCATAAGCGGGCTGTGATCGTTGCTTTAATGTTGGATATTGTTTATATCAAATATCACCATTTGATTCTTCATTAGATTGATAAATGGTGGAAAATGTAATTTCTTATTTTCTTTAGAAAACATGAAGCCACTTCCTGCACTCATACCGTTACAGGCATTAATAGGGAATAATTGTAATACTCCGTAATTGTGAGAGAGTAGGTGCATGGGTTCATATCAAAGTGTGTATGTTAACATGTATGTCTCTCTCACTTCTTCTGTCTTTATATATGCATGTATGCATGTGGAAGTAGAAAATAGATTAACAATTGTTTACTGTAAGCTATTTCCTCTTCAATGGTATTCTTTCTGCACAGTCATTCTCACTGTACATGCACACACATACATACACACATGCGCGTACACACGCATGCACACATGCACAAACACGTGCACACACACAGATGCACACACGCAAATGTACAAATGAATAACACAAAAATGTTATGGAAGCTATCTTGAAACTGTTGTGACAATTCTCTCATTGGCCCTAATCCTCAACATTGATTAAACTGCTCTAGAGAACAAACTGTTTATTATTTTCACACAGTATTTTATCACAACATTCCATTAAACACATTTTGGTCTCTGAAGTAGAGTGAATGTTTTTTCTCCAAACTCAGAATCAGCTACATTACATATTTTTTCTGTAACTGTTATTTTGTTCTGTTTTCATTAAAAGAAAGACAAGTGAAACCCAACAAAGCACAATAAAAAAAGAATGTTCTTTTACAATTATTAACACTAGGAAGTTTAAGTCTAAAGTGTTATAACAGTTTGGCAATCTCTTGCACGCTTATTTTCCATTCATGAGCCAAATCATCATCATGATCATTATCCACTACATTATCATTTAAAATCCACTTTTCTGTACTCGTATAATATTTATTTGCAGCATATTTTCTACAGCCAGATGCTCTTCCAGTCACCAACCCACACTTGATTCCAACCAAGCAAGGTAATATTTACCAGACATGTCTGCAGCACATTAGAAATGACATTGCTTGCATGGCAGTAATACTTATTTACGACTATCAGAGGATGTCAAGACAAGGAGACACAAACACATCATCATCATCATCACCATTTAACATCTGTTGTCCATGCTGGCATGGGTTGGATGATTTGACTGCGACTGGTAAGCTGGAAGGCTGCACCAGACTCCAGTCTGATTTGGCATGGTTTTCTATGGCTGGATGCCTTTCTTAATGCCAACCACTCCAAGAGTGTAATGGGTGCTTTTATAAACATGTATATATATACATATAATAAAGATAAATCAAATATAGAGATATTCTATTGACATTCAATAATTTATTTATATTACAATATTACATTGAATACTATGAATATAATACCTAACATAACGTAATATTATATAAATAATTATAAAAACCATAGAAGTCCAACAAATTCTTTTGGCTTACATATATTTTTTTCTGATATACATAATCACAGTTCAATTATATACAAGTCACTTCAGGGTTAATTCAATTCAGAAAGACAAAATACTGTCTGGAACGGATGGCTGGATTGTAAAAATTGATTGAAATGCCTGTGTTATGAGCGTGAGTGTTAATTTTTGAATCTTACGTCAATTACAATTAAAAAAACTACAAAAACATTATACAGATATATATTGGGTAATGGTTGAAACCATGGGACTATGCACAGAGCAATGTTGGAGAGAGTGGAGGCCGACTTCCAAGAATGCCTTCAGAAATGCATCAATGAAAACGGACACCACATAATGGATGTTGTTTTCCACACTTAATTTTGACAAATGTTAATTCAATACGAACATATTGATGTTGATAAAATTTGTTTGCAGTTAAAATTAATGATTTTGTGAATGTTTCAAAAACGTCCGTCCTCTCTGCCCAGCTCTGTTCTTGGAATTTCAAATAGAACCCATTCAGGTCACACGAAAAAACTGGTCTCCTTCCATCGTTCCTGATGGGGATATACTCATTTACTAATTCTTCTCCAGGTTGTGATGTCTCTTGTTTATTTTACATGAAGCAAAGTATATAGACTACTTTGACATGGATGAAGCGTTACTCTAACAACATGTGCCACTTGAACCTAAGCCACCACCACTACATCATCATCATCATCATCATCATCTTCATCTTCATCACCATCATTTAGTATTCATTTTTCATGCTGGATGTTTTTGACAGGGTCTTGCAATCCACAGAGTAACATCAAGCTCTAATGTCAGCTTTAACATGATTTTTTTTTTGTAGCTGGATGCCCTCCCTAATGCCAGTCCTATTTACAGTGTGTACTGAGTGTTTTTCACAGGTCACTGGCACCAATGGAGTTGCTAAGTAACTTGCAAGATAAGAAAAGAACAAAAAAAGGTAAAAGCCCCTTCAACCAAATGATGGGAAGTATTTAAGAAGGGGAGGTGGCTGCATGCCAGTTGCTGGGAGGCTAAAGCATGATAGAGGGACAAGTGTGGGTGTGTTACAATAGAAAAGATACATAGCTATCCTGCATTATATAAGAGTGAGTGTGAGTAGTTGGGAAGAAGATAAGATGGTAGTGATGGGGTACATGAGCAAGCCTTCAAGGAGCAGAGAGGTGAGCATAAAAGAAAATACAGAGACTGGGTCAGGAGGAGGAAGGAAATGGGGATAACTTTAAGTCCACATTTGAATTACTTTTGCTGCTACCCTCATATGTATATCTCTGATTCATAAATCTTGGGAATGAAATTAAGCTCACCAGGTAAATTTCCATAGTGAACACTTAGCATTTACAGTCTATTTCCCCTATACTGTTGTCTCAATGTACAATTAGGTGATGAAAATTGTAAGAAAATTTCAAGTAACTGGTTATCAGTTAACTGATTAAATCTTAATAAGAGCAACTAATTTCAGCTTGTTTGATTGCATCAATATCTGGATATAAGCTTGCACATTTTATGTAAGGAAATGAATGTTTCACCTACTTAGAGGTTGTAATTTAATCATGTGTGCTCCCTTAAAAGCTGGAATAATGTCCCAGGATTATCATTTCCATTTGTAGAGTTGGTCATTCAATTATCCACCATGCTTTGTTTTCTTTTTAATAAACCTGCTGAAACTGATTGTCATAGTCTGATGCAAAATATCCCAGTTTTTAGAATACTCATTTGTAATTAAGATTAAGAAAGTTTAACATTTCAAATGAAAAGATATTCCAGTAGTGATTAAGTTAGTTAATTTATTAAATCCTTACAAATTCCTGATTAAAAAAGAAAACAATAATAATTGAAAGACAATTGTTTCATTAGAGTTATTGTCATGAACTGATTAAATATTATGATATGGAGATAAACCTATACCATGCCATTACCAAATAAGATACTACTCCCTAACTGTTTCTTGTAAGAACACAAAAGATGAAATCAATTGATGTGAACAAAATGGTTAAAATGTCAAAAGGTCTTTAAAAGTTAGTAATGTTATTGAACCAATAGTGGCTTGACTGGAAATTTAGACAAGAAATCTATGTATCTCAACATGTGTGTTTCATAATGTGATGTGAAGGAGCCAACACAGCCTGGCTCATAACACTGCACATAATTAAAGTGGGACTCTATTAATAAGATATTAAATATATCAATGAAGGCAATTTCTACATTTCATAGGAAAGATTTATCATGATAGAATCAGTAAATGTTCAATACTTCATGGAGATATAAAGTTAATATTTAATCTACTATAAACAATAAATTAAAATATGTTTTTACTCTTGTATATGGTGTATTATATGTTTATTATATATCATGTATATAAATATGTGTGTATGTACATGTGTGTGTATATATATACACACAGGCACGTATATATATATATATATATATATATATATATATATATATGCATACACGTATGCATTTATTTGTATCATATTATTTGTGTTTATATATATATCTATATATATATATATATATATATATAGATAGATAGATAGATAGATAGATAGATAGATAGATATAGATATATAGATATATAGATATATATAGATGCATATATATATATATATATATATATATATATATATATATATATATATATATATATATATATATATATATGCCTGTGTGTATGCGTGTATATATGTGTATGTATTGTATTAAAATATATTTTCCACTTATTTTTCTTATTTACTGATTTTTCAATTGATATGACTTCTCACTTCTCTTCCCACATAATCTCGTGTTTCTTTATAAAATAACAGATTTTTTGAGTCACAAGATTGAAAGAAATTTTTCAGTGTCTATTGCAAAGGCTACAATTTACAAATTTTCTTATAGAAAACAAGTAATATCAATAGAATAGATATAAGAACTAAATATGCATTTTACTGTGTTGTGTCAAAAGATTTGCAATATTTTGGAAACTTATTTGCTTTATTCATCAAGTTACAATGAAAGCAACCTTGCATTCAAATTAGTAGCCATTGTGCGGCATCGTCTGAAACCACCTTTCTGCTATTTTTCTGTTTTATCCTACACTGATAACAGTCCTTGTCCTTTGAGGCCAAGAACCTCTTCCTTAAATCTTTCACTTCCTCTTGGTTGATCAAGCATCTCAAGTGTGGGAAATCAGCCATGGACTGGAACAAGTCCTAATATTTGGCACTCTGATACCCAACACAAAACATCTTACAGAGGTAACTTTTTTCCAATATTCAGATGTCTTCTAGTCATTCAAATCAGCTAACGTCTTCTCAACTGCAATTTTAATCTTTTATGTTCTCTAACACCATTGCCTGTTCACCAATTGATGAAGTTGTTCTTCAAAAAAAGATTCATAAGATCATGAAATTTAGTCCAAACTCCCTGTATATATACTCTTTTACTCTCTTTTACTTGTTTCAGTCATTTGACTGTGGCCATGCTGGAGCACCGCCTTTGGTCGAGCAAATCGACCCCGGGACTTATTCTTTGTAAGCCTAGTACTTATTCTATCGGTCTCTTTTGCCGAACTGCTGAGTTACGGGGACATAAACACACCAGCATCGGTTGTCAAGCGATGCTAGGGGGACAAACACAGACACACAAACGCACAAATACACACACACACACACACACACACACACACATATATATATATATATATATATATATATATATATATATACGATGGGCTTCTTTCAGTTTCCATCTACCAAATCCACTCACAAAGCTTTGGTCGGCCCAAGGCTATAGTAGAAGACACTTGCCCAAATTGCCACACAGTGGGACTGAACCTGGGACCATGTGGTTGGTAAGCAAGCTACTTACCACACAGCCACTCCATAGTTTTATATTCACATATATACATAAATACATATATACATGCTTAAATATATGTATCCATATGTATATGATCATGATGGACTCTCTCGTCGAAGACAATATGTGTTTAGCTTTTTGCCAAATGACTTGCAAAAATGTTTTGTTTATAGTGATCAAATGCTTTTGCTGTATGTTTATATATATGTATGCATTTATGTGTTGCTGTGTGGTCAGAAGCTTGCTTCCCACCCACATGGTTCCAGGATCAGTTGCACTGCATAACATCTTGGGCAAGTGTCTTTTATAATATCCTCAGGCTGACCAAAGCCTTGTGGGTGGATTTGGAAGATGGAAACTGAAAGACGCTTGTTACATATATATATGTATATATTTATGTGTGTGTGTCTCTCTGCATCTATGTTTTCCCCACCCTCACTGCTTGACAACTGATGTTGGTGTGTTTACGTCCCTGTAACTGAACAGTTCAGCAAGAAGAGATGAATATAAGTACTAGGCTTACAAATATAAGTCCTGGGGTCAATTCTTTTAATTAAAACACCCTTTAAAGCTGTGCTCCAGCGTGGCTGCAGTCAAATGGCTGAAACAAGTAAAAGAATAAAAGAATATATATATGTACAAAGAGGGATAAGCAGCTACTTATAGCATCACACAATCTGTTTCCAAATCAATGGATGCATATTTCATATGCAAAAAGAATCACCAGAAGCGCTGAATGCTCACTGCACAAACACACACACATTTTTGCAGATGCATTGAGAATACAGAGAAACATGTATGGACACATATATACCTTTACTTGCCCTCCCTCTTTCATACTGTACCTTTTGTTTTTAATATACTTTCCTATAATTGGAAATAGTCAGTCGTAAAATTCCCGCTAATAATGAAGTTATCTCATATAAAACTTCTGGAAATAGTTTTGATGACATAAATCTGCCACTTCAACCAAATTTATGACACTGTAGATAAATAAAATTATTTCAAGATATTGAAATTAAAACAACAATCACAACAGCAAAAACAACAGACAGTTTGTTTGAATGAAATTCTCAGCTTTTGCTATTGATTGAAAGTTTAAATTCAAAATGTCAAGTGAATGCCGAACTGAGGTTCATTTAATTACAACTTTGTTTCATCAACTTTCTAATATAAAACTTAATTCAGTGTATAAACATTTGTTGTCTTAGTTGAAGTGAATGCAGATTGTACCTCTATGAAGATGTATATATATAAATATATATGTGTGTGTGTGCGTGAGTATACACATTCACATACATATACATACATACATCTATATATACATTTATATGTATGTATATACATATATGTAAGCATATATACACTTAGATGTATGAATGTATATAAATGTATATATATACATATATATATATATATATATATATATATATATATATATATATATATATATATATATATATATATATATATATATATATATATACTTTTATTCTTTTATACTTTTACTTGTTTCAGTCATTTGACTGCAGCCATGCTGGAGCACCACCTTTAGTCGAGCAAATTGACCCCAGGACTTATTCTTTGTAAGCCTAGTAATTATTGTGTCGATCTCTTTGCTAAACTGCTAAGTTATGGAGACATAAACACACCAGCACCGGCTGTCAAGTGATGTTGGGGAGACAAACACACACACACACACACACACACACACACACACACACATACACACACACATATACATACAACAAGCTAGTAGGAATGTTATCTTGGGGAATGGTGACAACATAACTCCACAAACTTTTCTGCTGGTTAACACTGCAAGTCTCAATTCCAATCTCTTTCAGTCTTTTAAGAAATATTTTGGGTGTTGTGCCAAGTGCACCATTATCATAGAAATAATTGCTGTTTTAGTCATGCACAGTCTCTTCAGCTCTCTCACTTGTTCTTGATATTTCTTAGTTTTACCCATTTATTTTGAATCAGTTCTGTTATTATAGGGAATTGCAGATTCCATCACCTTATACTGTTTGTTTATTTTGTCCTCCTTAATCAAATCTCAACTTGCTTCAATAATACGGACAGTCCTTTGTCCTCTGTAATCATATCTCATCTTATGCTTCTTGTTTTGTACAGGTTTACACATGAGAGAGTGTAAGAAAGATTAAGAGAGAGAGAGAGAGGGGGTAGTGAGAGAGAAAGGGAAAGAGAGAGAGAAAGGGAAAGAGAGAGAGAGATAAACTTTCATAGATAGTTTGATAGTTTTATATTCATTATTAACGCTTTCATCTCCTTTCCTGCAAATTCTACATTTATTCTCCGACAGAGTTTTGTCAATCTTTGCCTTTATCAGATTCATCCTAATGGCTTGTTCACGAGTGGCTATAATTAGCACCTGCTCTTTCAGGTTCCTGTCTGTCCACCACAGCTAGTGTTTTTACTTCTGGGTAGCATGAATTGGCCATGTAATTTCCATTGCATTCCATCTGATTGTGGTTCTTTCTTCTCTTCTCAAAGTCTCTTACTGATTCAGTAACATTTTTGGCATCCGTAGTGCGAATAATATTCTTCACTCTGTACAACATTATTTTACAACCCCCAGTATTTCAGTACTAACATTTAGTAATCCTCTGCCTCCTTTTCTTAATGAGTAGTGTCTCTCAGTATTACTCTTAAGATGGTGTGCATTATGTATTGTGTGCAGTTTCTAGTTCTATCCAAGTTCTTTAGCTTCACCTTTGTCCATTTTAGAAAAGGAACAGAGTACTGGCATAGCCCATGTATTTATTGCTTTAATGATATCCCCTCCATTCAGTTTAGCTTCGAGCACCTTACTAATTCTCCTCTTGTACTCTTTAGTAATTTCCTCTCTCATTTCTCCTTCCATTATCCTATCATCTTTCAATACCTTAGGTTTTTGCATCAGCCATTATTCCACAGTGACTTATTGATGATGTCGTAATTTTATGCCATCAGTGTTTATCTTCTGCCTCTCTCCGTAATTAGCTTTGCACACTTCTTTATGGCTAATTGCATTCCAATATCTTTGCTGAATACTCTTACTATGTGGTTCAGAGAATCCAGGTCTTTCTCATTTTTTAATTATTGTGTGAGATCATCCATATGAAGCAAGTAAGTACAAATATTATTAATGTTGCCATTTTCTAATCATAGCTATTCTGATTATTGCAATCATCACTTTTATGCTCATGTGTAATATTGCCTCAGTATTGTACATGCTTGCATAATATGCTTTGTTATATCTATCATTAATCAATCATTTGAAACAGCTTTGATGACAAAACATAAATACATCATGTTAATTCTATATACCATATTTACATGTAAATACATTCCTTATATATGCAACTGTTTGTCCTTAATTCTTTGCATGTGTATACATATATATATATATATAAAATGTGTGAATTTTTACACACAAACTTTGATGTCACGATCTGCTGCTTGGCTGTGACCAGTGATGTCAGCAAATTTGTTGTGAACTCTGTACTTTCAAATTCTTCTGGAATTAAAAGTATTTTTACGGGATGAACAGGTAAGGGTTAGTGGCAGGGAAAAAAATTACGTTAAATGAAAAAACAAAAGATTAAATATTTTCAAGTAGATCAGTTGAATAGATTATTGGACAAAACATTAAGTCATGATCAACACAAATTTAAAATAAATTTGATTCTATCTCTGTACTGAGTCTCCTTGTCATTAAATGTTCCATTGTTATTTATAAAGTTGATAAACTAATAGCCTAAATTTAACATCTACATGCACACAAACACACACAAACATGAGAGAGAATAAGAGAGAGTAAGATAGATAGATAGACAGAGCGAGAGAGAGAGAGAAACTTCCATAGATAGTTATATATTTATCATTACACTTACGACTACAAGGATGACACACATCTGAGTAGCAGTAGTCTGTTCTACATGAGCAGAATTTAGAATTATACAGGGTGGCCCAAAAGTAAGTTTACAGTTATTCAACTATCTCTTTCACATTCATATATTAACAGTTTAAATCTTAATTATAAAAAAATATGAAACCATTATTCAGCAAGATGGAGCATCTCCACATTATGTGTTGACAGTAGGAGATTACCTTAACCAAGATTTTCCACAGCATTGGTTTGGAAGATGGGGCAGCATCGAATGCCACATTCACCTGACTTGACACCAATGGATTTCTTCTTTTGGGGTGTTGTAAAGAACAAAGTTTATGAGAAGAATCTCAAAACAGTAAATGAATTAAAAGATTACATTTCTGATGCATTCACTGAAACTGGTGAAGATCAGAATTTGTGCCACACTGTGTGTCAGAGTGTTCTGAAGAGGTTTGAAGAATGTTGCAATGTTGAAGGAGGACATTTTGAGCATTTGAGAGATTAAACATTGTTTAAGATGTGTATAAATGATATGATTGTAAGATAGAAATTGAAATGTAATAAAATGTTTTAAAAGAAATTTAAAGGGCCTACTAGATAACTGTAAACCTTCTTTTGGGCCACCCTGTATATATTCTCTGTATGAGTGCAAAGTATATGCATCAGGTTATATTTTCTAAATGGAACTATCGAGTGCTTATGACTTTATAAATCCTTAAAAGTCCATACTTAGTAGTTGTTCTTTTTATGTTGTTTTAAAAATTAGATAACATTTATCAATGTATATATTCGTACTTTAACATTTGTAAAATTCATTTTCTTTTTTGTGAAATTAACAATTATCAAGTTTACACTTTTCTTAAAAGTTAATAATAACAAGTTGTGATTAAATTTACGAAAGTGTTTGAATTTAATTTGTATTGCCTCTCCTCACACTGCAGCAGCATAATTTTCTTTCCATTGTTTCTTTTCTTTGAGAATAAGTTATAGTGTTTACATGGTTGTGTATTTTTATTTTATCCTCCTTAATTCAAAGTTTCTGCTAAAGTACATCAAATTTAGATCAGTATATGAAATACTTTAAAACTGAAAGCAAGGTAGTCTCAAATCTCTGGCCAATCTCTCATAGAATTATCCTATAAACAGATGAGAATTCTGCAAGAACTTCTGTTCTTAATCTAATAATCTGGTGGAATCATCATGCAACACTGTAACATTCTACACATTCACATTCAAATTACAGGTGTTACCCATTAGTTAAGCTTCCCAAAAGTTTCCTTCGCATATTTTGACTTTGGGTTGTGGCTGAGACACTTTCCACAAATTGCCACACATTAGGACATTGCATATTTTGACCCAAGATCTTGCAAATATGTCAAACTCTATGTAGATAATGGTTAATCTCTCTTGTAGATCTATACAGATTGGGCAGAGCTAATCAAAGACAATCTGGCTGTACCCATGTTGGGGTGTATCTAAGACTATATAACCAGTGTTTCTGTTTTTGTTTTGTTTTTCTTTCTTTTTTAAGATCATGGAGATGGATGATTGCAGTAGTATTTGGGTCTTATTTTTGCAAGGTCAATCAAAGTGTAGACTCCTTATCAGCTGGTTCTGCACATTCTGTATGTGTACATATGTGTATACAACATTACACACACACACACGTACACGCACACATGTATAGAGTGTTAGATGTGGTGTACAGATATTGAAAATTTTTATTTATTCATTATTATTAGCGCTTTCGTTTGTTTCTTGAACTTGTTAAATGGAATTTTGTGAATGTACAAACAGCTTGTTCATTTATATAAAACAATTGTTTGTTGGGGGTTTTGTTTAGAAGAGGAGAACATTGTTTTTGTCTTTTGGGGAGGTTCCATGATAATGGAGACAGATCGATAGATAAATAAGTAGATAGGTTGATAGATAGATAGACAGATCAATATATATATATATATATATATATATATATATATATATATATATATAGGAAGTCAAATTCGAAATAGAAACAAATTCGACGGCTGGCACCCATGCCAACCTTCCTTCATTGGACACTAACATCTACTTGCGAAGACCTCTTGGGGTAATTGAAATCGAAATTGAACCAAATTTGATGACAGGTACCCATGCCAGTGGACTGCTAACGCCACCATCCGAGTGGGATCACTGCCAGAGCAGCTGCCTGGCTTCCATGCCGGTGGCACGTAAAAAGCAACTTTTGAGCATGATCGTTACCAGTGTAGCCTTACTGGCACTTGCGCTGGTGGCACGTGAACAAAACATTTGAGCGAGATAGTTGCCAGAGCCGCTGGACTGACTCCTGTGCATGTTGGCCCGTAAAAAACACCATTTGAGCATGGCCATTGCCAGTACTGCCATAAAAGCACCCACTACACTCTTGGAGTGGTTGGCATTATGAAGGGCATCCAGCTGTAGAAACTCTGCCAGATCAGACTGGAGCCTGGTGCAGCCTTCTGGTTCGCCAGTCCTCAGTCAAATAGTCCAACCCATGCTAGCATGGAAAGCGGACATTAAACGACGATGATGATGATGATATATATATATATATATATATATATATATATATATATATATATATTATATGCATATATTTATGCATGCATGTATGTGTGTGCGTATATATGTATATATGTAGGTATCAGCACTAATACAGATGTCGTGGGAGGCCAATTTTGCTTATTTTCTGGTGAAATTTCAACTAGTTTTGATGTGTGTCTTGTCTTTATTTATATATTGTCTCTCTGTCTATATTGATCATTATTAGTTTTTCTCAATACAAAACTAATTCTGCTTGAGATATTACAAATCTTCTGCTTCCACTTCTATTTCTTTGTTGCCTGGCAACTCCAGGAAAATATCTTAGAATTGGTCTATTACACTTTCCTGATATATTTAAATTTGGACTGACTTGCCATAATGTGAATTTTTTTTTACTTGTTCCTTTAATTCTCATTGATTTCAAATTATTACTGTAAAAAATAGACTTTTGTAATTTCCGTGTCTTACTTGTTTAGAAGTCATTTCACATAATTATTTCAAATACTTACTGTTTACATTTGTTCTAAAATTCACATTGGTATATTTTTAATGTTTTGCCTTGTTCTTAGTTGTTTTGATGTTTGTGTATGTAGCAGGCCCTTTCACTTTTCAGAATTGTACTTTTGTCTCTATCTGGCCAAGTATATTTTTTGCTCCAATATTGAATGAAGACACATTAGACTCATACAGAAATAGGCTTATAAGTATATATATACATAGAGAAAGAGAGAGAGAGAGAGAGAGATGTATATATATGAAGGGAAATAAAGATTAAATAAATCCGGGTAAATACCTCTTTAAGCAGCCTGTACAAATTGAACTCATTCAACTAAACTTTCCAGTTAAGACCACATTCATCAATATTGCAGTTTCTAAATCCAAGGGTTTAACATCACATAAATTTGGTGTATTAGTCATTGAATATGTTAAAAAATATACAAAAAATGAAGACTACATCATTCTATATATATAAATATATATATATATGTGTATATATATAGAAAGGGAGAGAGAGAGAGACAAGGAGAAAGAGACTGAGAGAGAAAGAGATAGTGAAAAATGCAAAAGAATGAAGATGCAGTCTTCATTTTTTTGTATTTACTGGCACATGTGCTGGTGGTATGTGGAAAACACCATTTGAGCGTGGCCGTTGCCAGTATTGCCTGACTGGCCTTCGTGTTGGTGGCATGTAAAGCACCCACTACACTCTTGGAGTGGTTGGCATTAGGAAGGGTTTCCAGCTGTAGAAACTCTGCCAGATCAGATTGGAGCCTGGTGCAGCCATCTGGCTCACCAGTCCTCAGTCGAACTGTCCAACCCATACCAGCATGGAAAACGGATGTTAAATGATGACAATGATGACGATGATGATGATGATGATGATGATGATATATATTTACACATACATATTATTATGGATTCTACCATTGTTGGGCAGTGGATGTGGTTCTACATTTTCTTGGCTTGGGTATGTGCTGTGGTTTGCTTTGATGCTCTTATGGTTACTGTATTGAATGTGTTTTGCGTAGGATGTGTGCACTGCCTAGTAGTGCAGTTTTCTGTATGTTATTTATACTTGTAAGTCCTGGTGTTTTTGTTATGTATTTGTCTGAATATTTTTTTATCATACCTAATTCCTGATATTTAGCTAAATATTCCTGATATTTAGCTACACATTAATATATATATATTTATATGTATGTATATATATATATATATATATATATATATATATATATATATATATATATGTTGTTGTACTTGGGGATGGTCATATTGCCAGTTTAGCCAATAAAAACACACGCACTGTATATTTGGTGTTAATTTTTTTTTTTTTTTTTTTTCAGCTTTATATTACATTAATCTTAATCTTAATCTTATTTCGGCCAGAGTTCTTTCGTCACACTTCTGTGACCTCATCAGTGGTCCTTTGTTTCCTTCTTTCTTATGTGTGTCTCACCTTGCTAACTATCAGCCATTTTGTATTTTGTATTCCTATTGTATGTGTCTACGCATGCGTGTCCTTCAATGTGTCTGTGTCTTTTGTAAGTGCATGTGTGTATGGGGAGTGTCTGTATCACCTATATTCTCTGTTAATACGTGTTCATTTGTATTAGTTTTTATTTATTTATATGTTCATGTGTGTGTGTGTGTGTTTTTTTTTATTTTTTTTTATTTTTAATGTGTTTAATTAAATTTTGTTAACGTATGTAGTATTTAATTCCATTTGTTTATCTATGTATTGTATTATACTTTGTTCCTATTATTGGTTTATGGGTAACATGTTGTCACATGCTGTGGTTTGTTAGTGGCGTATGTTAGTGTTCCATTCTAGTTTCCTATTCAGGCTAGGTTTCCCTTCTATTATGTGTGTAGCTTCAGTAATTTGTCTAAGTGCTGCATCACTGCTATGTGTAGATAAGATTTTAATTTCTATGTTGTTGATTGAGCCTCTATGTTCTTGCTCAGCGTGCTGGTACAGAACTGATGAGTTCTTCCCTTCCTTAAGTTCCCTCCAATGTTCGTTTGCCCGCTCCCCTATACTCCTTGCTGTTTCGCCTACATATGTCGTTGTCTTATTTCTGCATCGTCCCTCTGTACATCTTATACTATAGACCACATTTCTGGTTTTGCAGTTCGTTTGTGGGCTAAATCTACATACGATACAGTTCCTATACTACAAACATGCATATATTTTTAAGCTTATCTCCACAAGTTTTCTATAAACTTTAGAGCCACCACAGAAATTTTATCATCATCATCATCATCATCATTTTTAACATCCGGGACAATTACCACTGAGAACAACAGATGATGATTTAAAATTTCTTAATATATTGGAGAAGAGCTAATTAACCAAGTAGAGTAATTGTCCTTGTGGGGATAATTGTCCTCAGGCATCAAAAATTATGAGAGTTTCTTATACATGGATAGTATTATAATTCCTTACAAAACCCTTTTTCCAAGTTTTAAGCCCCTAAAATTAGGGCTTTCTTATACACTTTAAAATATGGTATATGTGTCGTAATCATCATCATCTTCATCATTATTAAATGTCTATATTCCAAGCTGGCATGGGTTGGTTGGTTAGGAACAGAAAATTCAGAAGACTACAGCGAGCTCTGCTCTCTGTTCTGATATGGTTTCTATGGCTGGATGTCCTTCGTAATGCCAGCTATTTTACAGAGTTTACAGGGTGCTTTTTACATGGCACCATCAGCAGTAAGGTCACCAAGAAAGTTGTGAGACAAGACCCACTACTGAGATAAGTACTACTAAGGGACAGAGAGGTGTCTTGCATCAGAAGAGACATGGTTTCCTTAGATTGAGAAGAGAAAAAGATTGTGAAGATATAACAGAAAGGGGGCAGGGGCCAAACAACCAAGTCACAGGGTGGTGTATATAGTTGCATGGATCAGGGGTTGGAAAGGATTAGTGGTTAGTAAGTGAAGGAATTCACAAGAATTTGAAAAGAGCTAGAGGTTGTGGAGAAGGAATTTAACAGGGGTATTTTGTGTAGATAGATGGGTGAACACATGAGGGAAAATGGAATCATTTGTCATCTTTATGAGGCTCAAGATCTGAAGATAATTTCTCACCACTTCATCACATGACATGTCACCCTGAGTTTTCCTCATTCACAGGTTCCGTCCACATATAGAGATTAGGAGATTAGCACTTATTTATGCAGTTGTCCTCATACAATATGCATCACATGACCATATATGTACATATACATATACATACATATACATACATACATATATATATATATATATATATATATATATATATATATATATATATATATATATATATATATATATATATATATATATATATATATATATATATATTACACAAACACCTTATCACACTAAATTTAAATGCATTTTAGTGGTAGAAAACAAAAACTGAAATAGCAAAAGTATTCACAGCAGTATGAAAATTTTGCAACTGAAGCAAATTGATATCTTAAGAAATTATTATATAATGACTAAGATGCATTAAGCAATATAAAACGTTATCAATATGGTTGAAATGGTATTTTTCATGGTAACAAACAAGTCATTTTTTTTAGTTACCATAGTGAGATATAAAATAAATTATGAAACAAAGATTTACCCTTTGGAGAGATAATATTTTATAATATATGTAAATATCATTATCACCATTGTTATCATAAAAATCGTCATCATCATCATCCTCCTGATTATTTTGTCTTCACTCTCCTTGCTAGAATTAGTTGGACAAATGTGTGTGTGTGTGTGTGTGTGTGTGTGTGTGTGTGTGTGTGTGTGTGTGTGTGTGTGTGTGTATGCATTTGTATTCATGAAAGAATTTGGGTGAAGCAAATGTAATGGTTATGAGGTTAAGCAGCAGTCAATCTGCCAGTTTTCCATTAATTCTAACATGACTATAGCCATTACTATTCGTAGCTAGGTAACACACATAATTTTGATTGCCATAGTCTGCCTGGCTGACATCTAGCAGTTAAAAGGTTAACTGTAAGAAATGTATCCAACAGCAGAATCAGCTGCCCTAACACTCTATAAATTTGTATAAACCATCAAACCCAAGCAAAATTTGAACAAGTACAATAGTATTATAACTGGGAAACAGAAAGTCATATATTTTTATTACACATACACTCATGCACAACACAAACACATATAATACATACAAGTCTCACATACACATACGCACACATTGTCATACACAAGTACACTGTTTTATCTCACATACTACTAAGATCAGCAGAAAATGTTCAATTAAGAATAAGGACAAAACAACTTTTATAAATTAATTTGATAGCCCTTGGAGCATTCTTATCTCAGTTCTCAACGTTTCATTTTTGTCCTTATTTCAAGGCACATTTCCAAGTTCTGTATTTAAATGGTTGTTATCCTTCTGTCTTTGTGAATCAAAAACTATTATTAACTTGGTTAAGCAAATTGTTTCCATATTCTGCTTCTATGTCATTTCTAAGAAATCTTTTGCAATGTTCTGGTTTAATTATAACCTATTTCAAGTTCTCTCTAAATCATCCTTAAATAATATTGTTAGTATTTTTCCTTGTTTGCAAGTTAGCAATGTTTTATGCTGTTTTATTGAATCAAGAGAACAAAACTAATGCAGAATGTGTCATTCTACCTAATATTTAATTGATTGTATAGGTTTCCTTTGGTTTTTATATATAAATTTGAGTGTGTTTGAGTGTGTTTCTGCGTGTACATGTGTGAGAGAGACAGAAACAGAGAAAAAGAGAGAGAAAGAAAGAAAAATCGACAAGGTTAGGTTTCAAGTTTCATTGAACAAAATGCTCCATCAGTTTTCTTAAACATATCATGACATTAATGGCAATACAAACTACAGTGTTTCTTATTAGAAACATTAATTTTTATGATGTACTTCAACCATCTCAATGTTATCAGTTTGCCTGTTAGTTGCATAGTTTGAACTGTCAAGACATATAAGTTCTCTGAAAAGTAAAGTATGATCATATCAAGTATACAATTTTGTAGTTGTCTTACATTGTAATTATATTCCAAATCTTCCACACAAGACCAAATTCAATTTACTGATAAAAAGTAAAAAAACTGTTTGTTTCTAATTTTTTATTTTTAACATCTGTTTTTCTTCTTTTTTCTCGTCACTCCATATCAAGCACAAAGTAACATGATATTGTTCTCTGATTGTTACAGGATAGTGAGTGTTATTATGTTGTATTGGACTCATTCAGTTATCTCTTTTGTTGTCTTCATAGTCTGAAATACAGAGTGCAAAGATATCAAACCTTTTATGACAGAGCAATTAAAATGCTAAGCTTATACTAAATTCTCATTTTCTTTTTAAGATAATAGAAATGTGACAGATTTTGAAGGTTAATGAGATAAAGTAAGTTTTTAAAACTACTTCAGATAAATTGCTTGCTCAATTTAGGAACTATAGCATTTTTAGAAAGTAATTTTAGAAATGTTCACATATATCTTTTACAATAGTAAGAACAATAACAATAACAAAGAAAGATGTATTTCGATGCATCATAAGACATTATGCAATATCAAGTGATATTCATGCAATAAAGCAACGATTATTTATTAAAGTTACAAAACAAGTTTGTAATTGGTTATTGTTTTTAATTATGTACAAGATATGTTTAAGTTTTAAATTTTTATTCAATGCTGTTGTTATTGATATATACCTCCATAGCCATTGCTATTTGAATACAACAGTTGCACTTAACAAATCATTCTAAAATAATAAAGTAGATGTACGTTTTGCCCATTGATGCTATTGATTATATTTGGTCAGAGTTCAGCCTTAACAGAGTAGACTCTTCCAAAGGCATATTAGTCATTATCTGAGGCATTACATATCTAGGACTACATTATCCAATGCAGCAATCCCTTGCCATATCATGGTTCACCTATTGCGGTTTATTATTTAAGCTTACATCGATTCCTCTGTGGTGCTGTTTTGCACTCATAATAAAATAAATATATACAAATTATAAAAGTGATAAAAATTAAAATACAGCACAGTACTGTTTCTACTTCATGAATTTTTACCCATCGCAGGGGTTTTTTGGAATGTAAAATCCACGATAGTCAAGGGATTACGGTGTGTTCTTTCTTCTAATAATAGTAGCATATAATTTAAGTTGGATTTGGTTGCTATTTCTAGCAAGTCATGGAATCAATTAGAGCCCCTCCACCATCAGTTATCTTTCGGTTACCAAATAAACTTTATTTTTTATTGATATATTTGCATTACAAAAATTTAACATTATAATCTATTCCATTAGTCAACTATCATAAGAGGGAGGGAGAGACTGAGTGGGTGCCACTCACACATACTTGCAAAATATACATACATGACCAAGTACACCTTCACTCACTCTCTCTCTCTCTCTCTTTTTTTCTCTTCTTTTCTCTCCTTCTCTCTCTCTCTCTCTCTCTCATACATGCACACATGTGCGTACACACACATACACACACACACACACACATGTTCATTTCATATACATGTACATACATATGTCACTTTCTGCTCTCTTTCACTTTCTGCTTTCGCTTCAAAGCAAATATCGCCTTTTTACTTTCTCTTTTCTTTCAATATCTCCTCAAAGCATGAGGAAATAAAAAATTTCTACTGAAATTAACGAAAACATTTGAAAGCTGAGTTACTAATTTTAACGTATGGGTATCAAAAGATTTACTAATCTTTCGGCTACCAAATTAACTTCATTTTCATTTACCTATTTGCATTACAAAAATTTAACATTATAATCTTTTCTATAACTCAGTTATTGGAAACATTTTATACCACGATAAAGACGATCATGATGTCACATGGGTGTGTACCTTAAAAGGCATCCATTTCTGTATATGTTATGAGGAAATACAGTCACTCACACTCTCTCTCACATGCACAGATAAATACATATATACAAAAAAGATGTATGCATATGTATTCATGTGCATGTATATGAAAGATAATGTGCGTGTGTGCGTGTGCGTGTGTGTGTGTGTATGTGAGAGAGAGAGACCGAGTGAATGCCACTTACACATACATGCAAGAAAATATGCACATGACAACACACACCTTCACTTACTCACTCTCTATCTCTCTTTCTCTCCCTATTTCTCTCTCTCTCTCTCTCTCTCTGTCGTTCTCTCACATTTTTTTAACACACATACACACATGCACACACACACACACACACACACATACACACCCATTCTCTAGATAAAACTTCTGTATGAATTATGTTATTACTTGCTGTGTGCACGTGCAAAATCACAGCTGAAATCCAATTGAAATCAACTATTTCTATTCTGTGATTTGTGCTACTGATGACCATATTTGAAAGCCTGATCTTCGATATAAACTTAAAAGGAAGTTCTCCCAGAAATCCTGTCCTTTATCCATTGTTTCTAGCATGTCCAAGGTGACATTTGTGCCCCACCCTGATTCACTTTTAAACAACCAATGACTTCTGTGACACCAGTAATCCAGTTCACTATATATCAGCTGTGCCAATTCTGCCCATAAAGAAAGGAACATTGTGGCTGTAGGTCATAACACCCTGGCAACACGGGATACATTGCTAGTGTGTGTGTATCTAGTTGTTCTATTCTTTCTTCATTCAATAAGGGCTTGATGTATCTCTGATTCAAAAGCTTGATGGTTCTCCTCCACCTGATCAACGAGGTTCTTGTAGAGTGCATCAGCATTTTCTTTACCCTGAACAGCTTTGATGTGTTTGTTGAATAACTTCTCTGTATCTTTAGTAGAAACTGCAAAAGATTTTGCAGACTCATACTGCTTTTTACACTGAATATTTTCAAGAAATGTCTGTTTATAAACTTTTTCAGCCTCTGAGAGTTGCTCTTCT
Source organism: Octopus bimaculoides (assembly GCF_046866305.1). Taxonomy (NCBI): domain Eukaryota; kingdom Metazoa; phylum Mollusca; class Cephalopoda; order Octopoda; family Octopodidae; genus Octopus; species Octopus bimaculoides. Next base: position 31,230,910 of record NC_142931.1, read on the forward strand.
CTTCAACAATCGGATGATTGAAAGTGTGAGTGTCATCCACTTCTATTTGTATAAGCGAAAGCGAAATCGGGATAGTACCTGTGCCCAGCGTCGCCTTTCTGGCACTTGTGCCCGTGACATGTGTAAGGATCTTCGAGTGAGATCGTTGCCAGTGCCCCTGGACTGGCTCTTGTGCGGCTGGCACATAAAATACACCATTTTGAGCGTGGCCGTTGCCAGTACCACCTGACTGGCCTTCGTGCGGGTGACACGTAAAAGCATCCACTACACTCTCTGAGTGGTTGGCGTTAGGAAGGGCATCCAGCTGTAGAAACTCTGCCAAATCAGATTGGAGCCTGGTGTTACCATTCGGTTTCACCAGTCCTCAGTCAAATCGTTCAACCCATGCTAGCATGGAAAGCGGACGTTAAATGATGATGATGATGATGATATATATATATATGTATTATATCTTTCTGTATCTAAAAAAAGGAGAGGATTGCATTATTCATTGGTGGAGGTGGTGGTTGGAATATCATTTTTTGTGTTCAGTAGTGGTTTGTACCTTCTGATGAAGAATTCGTCTTTATATTTCTGGAAATATTTGCTGTCTGACCATAAAATAAAGAAGGGTAAGATTGTGAATTTTCCCTTTCCAAATGATGCGAAGTGTCCACTGCATGGGGTGTTTCTGAGAGAGGGGTCTTTAATTTGTTGTCTGTGTACATGAACTCTGTCATGTAGTCCTGTTCCAGTTTCACCAATATAGTACTCTTTACATAGTAGGCAAGTTGTACAGTAAATTAAGTTTTACATTTTGCAATTCATGTTTGCATTGATTTTGAAAATCTCATTGTTTTTAAAGATTTGTCCACCTTCTTCAATGTATTCACAGGTTCCATATTGAGTGTCCCCACGTTTTTTAACTTGCATTGTTTCAAAATTAGCTGTAAATTTTGCCTTGGTGAGTTGATTTTTTTTTAAGTTGTGCTTGGCATCTGCTATATATTATTTGTGAGACTTATATGAGTGCATTCACTTTGTGGGGTTGCTGGAGAAGTAGGAGATATTGTTTGGTGGCTTTCATGATGTTGAAGTTCTTTGGGTTGTGAATGATGACAAAAAGATGACTGTTTTGTTCTTTTTATGTTATTGGTTTGTTTTTCTCAGTGTTGTCACTGGAATGTTCTGGGCCTTGGAGATGTCTGTATTGATAAGGTTCATTGAATACTCTTGTCTTTTAAGGAACCATTTTAGTTCATGTAATCATTTTCCTGTAGTGTGTTTTGTGTTACTACAGTGCAGATGCATTTTGCCCTTTTAAAAGAAATGTTCCTTTTGGTATGTAAAAGGTGTGGTGCTTGGAATTTTAAGTATTGGTGTGTGTCTGTTGGTTTGTAAAATAGGTCTGTTTTGATATGTTCCTTTTCTTCAATGATAAGGATATCCAGAAATGGTAGTTCCTTTCTACTACACTCCATGGTGAATTGTATTGCTTCATGAAGCCTGTTTATGATGGAATGGAATCTTTGAAGGTCTTCATATACACACACACACACACACACACACACACACACACACACACACACACACACACATACATATACATATACATATATATATATATATATATATATATATATATATATATATATATATATATATATATATATACATGTGTGTGTTTGTGCGTGTATGATCATACATATGTTTTAATATGTATATAAATGATTCATGTTCAGACTTCATCACACCTTTTCATTAAAATTACTACTTTATCAGTATGAAGAATCTGCGTGGCATAGAAATATATTCTATTTGGGCGCACACAAGGAATGTAATGTAGGTATGTTTTGTAGAAATTATGCTTACAGGCTGATATAACATGTTTACAAATGTTTCAGTTATAGTTTGTATTTATTTATGAACTTTCTTGTTTCGTTATAATCTATTTGAGATGCAGCACATGTTTATCAGTGACCAGTGACGAAAATTTTGACACCATATTTAAATAATAAATGTTTAAGAGAAGTTGATAGTTTTTGTATGTCTCTGAATAGCTAACTTCTGTCTTCCATTTAGTTGCAACATATAATCTCATCAAAACACTTGCCATGCAAGTAAATCTCCATATAATCTATTTATTATTGATTTAATTAGGTATTTATTTATTGAATATTATTTATTCGGTTTTCCATTTGCACATATATATTTTTACATATTTATTATACCAGTAAGTGTGCGTATAATTTTAAGTATGGGTTAGGAAGCATTTTGCGTATGTGCAATTTACTTAACATGAAATGACCTCATTTTAATACTTGTCTACTTCAAATTCTTTGATGACATACATCGTGGAGACATTATTTTAAATGTTATGAATGAAATACTTTGAAAACATATGAAGAATGCAGAAGCATTCTTAAGCAATTCAGTTATGTTTACAAAATCAAAATATTTTATTTCAGATGACTACTGAAAAAAATTCTCTATCTGTGTAAGTAAGTGTGTGTGTGTGTGTGTGTGTGTGTGTTCTGGGAAGTACCAACAAATGTGATAAATCAAAAAATAGAAGTATCTGACAATGTAATAGAAGCCATATAATCAGTAATATAACAATATTAATAAAAATAAAACAAAAGTGGAAAATCTTTATGAAAATTTTATTATAAATATTGTAATATAACTCTTGGAATAATGATTTTACATGTAAACATTGTACTGCTTTGTACTTTGTAAATATAGCATCGTATTTTCTAATTCAGGTTTTATAACTATCATTAAACTATCCAGTGTCCCAGTAAACATTGTTAGAAGTAAAAGAACTGTATTTTTTCTTATGTCACAATTACCTACGACTTGTATACTATTTTGACCCATCATTTTGAACAGATTGCATATAGCATCACATTTTGTATTTGTGGTCTTTTAACTAAGATCAAACTGTAACATTGAAATATTAATATTTCTAAATCTCATTAAAGAAGACTATGGCAGCAGTGCTGGATATTAATAGTTATTGCCAAGCTAACAGTCTAGGAAAATAGAACGAATGCTGCCATTGATAAGCTCCAAGAAGCCATCGCCTCACAAAACTGTGTCCATTATAACCTTTGAACAGGGGAGGTCAGCAGCTTCCCCTTGCTGGTTCAACATCCACAGACTAGTTTTGGGGTGTTTGCCCCTTTTCAATGTGGAGTAGCTGAACCCAGCAGGCATTGCTGCTGACCGTCTGTTTGAAGGTTTATTTACCTATATTCAGTGGAATACATCCACTGGTTTTCAAAAATAGAAATATCAATATTTCTAAATCTCTCTAAGGGAGACTGCAGCAGCAATCTGCAAGCTAACATGGCAGTCCAGGAAAATTATGATTGTTTTATTAACTACAGGGAATAGTGTATGTTTTGAAAACATACTCCACATTGAAAAGGGGCAAATACCCTGAAAATAGTCTGTGGATGTTGAACCAGCAAGGGGAAACTTATGTCCGCCCCTGTTTGAAGGTTGTAATAGACAGAGGTTTGTGTGTCACATAGCTAGCTGGAGGCGATTGCCTCTTGGAGTTAATCAATGGCATCATTCATCCTATTTTCCTGGACTGCCATGTTAGCTTGGCGATAACTACAAATTGTAAAATTTTACTATCAAATGCAAAATATTAAATCTTTAGTTAAGAAATTTATCAGTGTTTTCACCTACCATTTTCAAAACATACACTATTCCTTGTAGTTAATAAAACAATCATAATTTTTTATGAAGGGAAAAGTAATATACGATATACATGTTTGGCCATTTTTAATTAGCTTCCTTCTTTTACTTAGTATTAGACTGAGGGTACTTCATAAAAAGAAGTATGAGCCTGACATATAGAGGATAGGGTGCTGTTGACTAGAGCATCTTTGACTAGAAGATCACTTAATCAGAGAGAGCTTTCCTTTTACTCCAAATATTGTGTCTGGTGGGTAGGACATTGCCCATGACATTTTCAGGCTTTCTGATTCACACTGTTAATATTCCATTCAGCTGTTGAAGTACAACATTTGCATAAATATCTTGAGGAAAGTAAAGATTCCAGAGGGATGATATTATGGTGAAAAGGATTGGGAATAATGGTTAGTATAACCTACGTGGGTTGGGTACTTAACAACAAGAATAAAATCACCTCACCCAAAACAGTTTTCTAATTTATTAATGTGGAAATGGAAAAATGCTTTCTTTCAAAATGGTATGAATTGAAATTTTAGACAGAAAACTGAATATATAATATTTTTTAATGAAAAATGTGTGAAAAGCTCTCAGATATATTTACCGACTTGTGATTTGAAACAGGTTACATGTCATGGTGTATTAGTATAGGTTCCTTTTCTCTGTACTAGATTTAAATTTATTGATATAGATTTTAGAGGAAGCAAGTTCAGATCCAATATGTTTTCTAAGCTCTGATCTACATTGATTGCATGCCGGACATTTGCATAATGTACACACATCAACTTTAATCAATAAAACAATAGACTGACTGAAGGAACTAAGAAAGGAATCAATTTTGAAAATTTTGCTTTGTACCTAGACTAATATTATTATTTGTATATTTTGATTTTTTCAATATACTTCTGAAATATAAAAACATATACAGACATTTGGTGAAAGAAACATATGCATGTAAATACATATAAAGTTGAATGGAATTTTCTTTATCTTTTCCAATAAAGATTTTGACTTTTGTTTCTAACTTTTTAACAGATATTGGAATTAAAGTAATTTCTCACTAAATATTTTCTTTTTGCTAATTTCTTTTTTTCTTCTTCTTTTTCTTAAAATTAGGTTTTTAAAGTCTTATTCTGGTGTGCATTTTTTAATACATTACATCACAGATGTAAGTAAATCAAAATTTCAAATTTATCTAAAAAAAACCTGTATGAAATGGAAATAGGTATATAATCATAAGTATATTTGTGCATTTGTGTGTGCCTGTATTAAGCTTTGATTGTATACCTGTTAGTATATGCATGTACATGCTCGTGTACATTTATATTATATGCATTTCAAGAAAGGAGCCCATTTCTTAACACACATTCCTCCCTTCCCTTTTCTTCTGTTAAATAATTTTTTCTGATCACTTCAAAGATAAAAATCCATGTGATCAAAAATATTGCCAAATATTTTCATAGTTTTAAATAGAATACGATCCTGTGAAAATAGTGGAAAGTTGGCAACATTTCAGTTGACCAATGAAGAAACAGCAACTAAAATCCAAAAGTGATAGTGTAAAGGAAATCTGTAAGTGAAAAATAAAAATATATAAATGATAAATAAAAAAACTATATTAAAAGCAATTGGTGTTGAGCGGATCAGAAGTATGGAATCAATAAGAAAGACATTATTACTTCTTCCTAATGCTAATAAATGATATATCATATACCATCTGCTAGCTTCTGACAGTTTTATGACATGTGGGCTGTTCTTAGCTTCATGTTATTTTATTTATTGTTATTGTTTTTCATATTTCATTTTTCTTTAAAATTTTTATTTGCTTATTTTCTCCTCATGAACACTTCTGTGATGTAATAAACATCCGCCTTATAATTTTGTTATTGGCACAATCAATAGCAAAGATGATGCGCCAAAGAAGGAATTTCCCTCAGTTTGCTAGAAATAGCAGCTAAATATTCTCAGATCACATTCAATTGTCTTAAAAATGGAAGGTACTCACTGGATAATGCAAATCAGATATCATTAAAAAGTTGGGCTGGTCAATGTTAGAATACCTTTGGACATATATCTGCTCAATCAGATTTGGCCAATGATGACTATAACAACAACATCAGAAGTAAGACATAATAATATACAAAGTGCTATATTTTGTAGGAGGGCTTTGGACATAACAACACCAAAATCATTGGATCTACTGGACATGAGATATGAAATGGATGCAATCTGGAAAACAAAACTACTACACACATTTCACTTACTACATATTCAATTTCCAGTGTTTATGTCAATGATAGAAACATTAGCAACAAAGACAATAATAATGGTTTCTAATTTAAGCACAAGGCCAGTAATTTTGAAGAAAGGAGGTGAGTCAGTACTGTCTATCCCATACTTTGTTTTTTTGACCCTGATATGATAAAAGACAAGATCGACTTCAGTAGGATTTGAACTCGAGATACAAAGAGTTGAAACAAATATGTTCGATGCTCTAATGATTCTCCAAAAGCCATTTTAATAACCTTAATAATATAGACACAAGGCCTGAAATTTGGAGGGAAATGGTTAGTTGATAACATCAACCCCAGTGCTCAACAATACTTGGTTTATCAACTCCAAAAGAATGAAAGACAAAGTCAACCTCTGTGGCATTTGGACTCAGAGTGCAAAGACAGATGAAACGCTGCCTGGTTTTTTGTCTGATATGTTGACAATTCTTCCAGTTTACCATTTCAACAACCACCTTAATAATAGTTTCAAATTTTGCCATAAGGGCAGCAATTTTGTGGGAGGGAATAAGTTGATTACGTCGACCCCAGTGTTTCACTGCACCTTAATTTATTGATCCTGAAAGGATGAAAGGCAAAGTCTACCTTAGCAGAATTGGAACTCAGAACATAGAGATGGGGTGGGGTGGGGCAGGCATCAACCATGTTAGGATGGTGCTTTAATGTGCCACTGGCATAGGGAGCCAGTCAGGAGCACTGGCAATGACCCACGCATGAATGATGCTTATTGCATGCCACCAGCATGAGAGCCAGTCAGGCAGCACTGGCATCATCCACAACTACAATTTCTATTTTTGATTGTGAGTTGATTTTTTATTTTACTTGACTCAATAGGTCTCCCGAAGCATGGTGTGTTGCCCGACGATTCAAAGGTACTTTTTAAATGGGCTGGTTATGCGACACTGGTAGAGACTATGGCTGTAATTTCACTTTACTTGCCAGGTCTTCTCAATCACAGCATATCTCCAGAGGTCTCTGTCTTTTGTCATTGCTTCTGTGAGGCCCAACGTTCAAAGGTCATGCTTCCCATGCCTTTCTGGGTCTCCATCTTCCACAGGCTCCTTCCAGGCTATGACCCTGTCCGTGACCTTCATCCAGTAGTTTGATACCCCTGTAGATATTTCTGAAAATATATTTGAAAATAGTCATTAAAAATTTATGAAAAATATATGAAAAAACATAGCTTGATTGAAAATTAGTAGCATCCTATGATGATGAACACAACTAAAAGCTGTTAATTAAAATAATGAAGAGTTTGAATTATTTCAGAACAAATATCAGATAAATCATAGAAAACTCATCCAGATATAATGAAGCATAGCAAAAAAAAAAAAAAACCCAAAAAACAAAAAAAAAAACAAAAAAGGAAAAAAAAACAATCGCATAAAAATATTGCCATTATATTATTTATAGTGATATTGCTACCCATAGTACAAAGACATCAAGTAAATCAAGCCAAGGAAAAAGTTGGTATATGATCTCCCTTACTGCTAGAAATAGTAGCCAAATCTTTCTAAAGTCACATTCTACTGTTCTAAAAAAAAGGAGAGATGCATTCCACAAGGCTGTTTTGAATATAAAATGAAATAGGGTTGTCATACCCTGTGACCCATTTTTGATTTCCACCCAATGCACATAATTCCAATTTTCAAGGTGGTGCTCAAGCATGGCTGCAAGTCTGATGACTGAAACAAGTAAAGAATTAAAAAACAAAAGTGGTTACACATTAGCATCACATCCAATCTCATTTCATTTCACATGACTCTTTCTAACATATCAGCTTCTCTTCAAACATAGTTTTTTGCTTCAAATAACTAGGTATCTTATAGGCGTAGGATTGGCTGTATGGTAAGTAGCTTGCTTACCAACCACATGGTTCCTGGTTCAGTCCCACTGTGTGGCACTTTGGGCAAGTGTCTTCTACTATAACCTCGGGCCAACCAAAGCTTTGTGAGTGGATTTGGTAGACGGAAACTGAAAGAGCCCGTTGTATATATGTATATATATATCTGTATGCATGTGTGTATATGTTTGCATGTCTTGTTTTCCCCCCCAACATCACTTGACAACCGATGGTAGTGTTTTTACATCTCCATAACTTAGGGGTTCGGCAAAAAGAGACTGTTAGAATAAGTGCTAGGCTTACAAAGAATAAGTCCCGGGTTTGATTTGCTCAACTAAAAAGGTGGTGCTCCAGCATGGCCACAGTCAAATGACTGAAACAAATAAAAGAGTAAAAGAGTATCTTATCAACCAGTGGTACTCATACTTTTTTGGGTGGCCACCTCTTTGGCACCCAGGCTACATTTCTAGCACCCCTTCCACACACACCACCACAAACATTGACTATTTTCTGCTGCAAATTCAAAGCATTTGCATTTCCTAAATAAAATTGAATCGTATTAACCCATTATTTTGTCGGTTCTTTTTTTTACATCCATCACTTTCCTTGAATGGTCCCCTGGATCTTTTCAAAGCTCCTACGGGGGCAGTATGCCCACCTTGGAAATCACTGTTCTAAACAATTTCCCATCCTATACAAAGCACAGAGAACTTAAATAGCTGAATTAATAAAATCTAGGGACAACCATAGCAGTCACATAGAATTCACTCCATGTCAAATATATAATCACATACACAGCAAAATAAACTCCAAAAATGCAGAAAACTGTGAGCATCACCAAAACATAACCCATAAAATAAAGAGTAAAACACAATACAACTTAATTAACAGTAGCACTTTTAATAATAGCCACACAGCACAATGCATCCTCTCTCAAACAAATTCAAATAACATACCTGGCAAGAGTTCAATGGCAAGACAACTTTTCTTTCTAGTCATTTGCCAAAATAAGTCATTAGAAACTACAGAACCAAGGCAAACATAAGATTATCATACATTCTATCAAAAACATGTAATTCAGACCATTCTTCAATCAGACACCAGATATGTAATAAAGAAGTCTTGAAATTTAGGGCTAGACTAAATCATATACTCCTACACTTGAAATATCAGGAATGAACTATTGTATTTAGCAGCATTGGCAACTAGTTTTATATACAGGCAATTTGAAAACTTGGTGGAATTATACAACTTCTCAAAATGCCAGCTGAAACTGCATCATGTAGACATATCACCAGCTTATATACATCTTCAAAATCCTTTGCTGTCATTAACCCAGGCTTCACTGTATTCAGTCAGTACTCTTCTAATAAATCCCTCACAGAAAAATGCAACTCATTCTAACTTTATTGTATCAACACACTTTTGACTCTGTTTCCCATTATCACAGCTCTAATGCCTTTGATCAAATATCTTCTTGATCAAAGCTGAGTGGGATTAAACCACACATATAAAAAACAGAACAGTCGAAAAATTGCAACATGCCTAAACTACTACATGATAGATTAATTGCAAAGATTAGAATTAGTAATTACTTCATTACCAATAGTTAATCATTTTAAAATTTGGTACAAGACTGAAACAGGAGGGGCTACTTTGAATGGATCCTCAAGAGTCTTGCTTATTTTATAAATGTTGATGTGATTGAAAATCTAATCAGCTTTGGTGGAACAAGAACTGAAGAGGTTTAGGGATGTGCAAAAACATTATCACTTAGCTATGCTAGCAACATATCCCTTCTGTCACTGTTTATTTTTCTATCTCTCTCTCAATCTATTCTCCTTACCTCAGTATATCTTTCTCTGCCTTACACTCAATCCTTGAATTCCCCTTTTGCCTCTTCCTAGCTTTATCTACAACCAACTCCCATCATATATTGTTTCAAAATCTACCTCTGTATTCTCTTCATACTTCTCTCAGCAACCCACATTCTCTGCTAACCCCCACCCCATTCCCTACTGCATTCATTGCCTCTTCCTTTAGTTTTCTATAGCCTGATTTGACATGGTTTCTATAGCCTGATTTGACATGGTTTCTATAGCCTGATTGAGCATGGTTTCTATGACTGGATGCCCTTCTTAGTGTAAACCACACCAAGAGTGTAGTAGGTGCTATTTATGTGCCACCAGCATGAGTGTCAATCATGTGACACCAGCATTGGCCATGACTATGATCCCACTTAGCTTGACAGGTCTTCACAAGCATAGTATATTGCCAAAGGTCTCAGTCAGCTGCCACTGTCTCTGTGAGACTTGACACTCAAATGCTGCCTTTTATGTGCCACCAGCATGGGTGCCAGTCAGACGGCACTGGCATCGGCCATGACTACGATTTCACTTGGATTCACAAGTTTTGTCAAACACAGCATACCACCCAACATTTGAAGGGTGCTTTTTATGTGCCACTTACACAACACTGGCATCAGCCATGACTCTGATCTCACTTGGCTTGATGGGTCTTTTCAAGCTTTGCATATCACTAAAAGTCTTGGTTACTTGTTACTTATAGAACCATTAAATGTGCTGGGTTATTCAATGAAAATGTAATGGAGCATGAAGGTTATATTGATATAACCTTTACAGCTATATTAATAAAAAAAATAGGTGATAGTTTGCAACTCAGAAATAGAGCACTATTTTAAAAGATGTAGATATCAAGTTGTGTGTTGGGGGAACAACAGAAGGAAGGAATCTTGATTTAAAACTTGGAATGGTATGAAAATTCAAGTAGTGGAATACTTCATTATTTTGTTTACTAGGAAACAATGCTGAATAGAGAAAGATTTAATGGTGGTGGCTAGAATGAGAGAAATTTTGAGAACTATGTGGTATACTAATGAGGACAGTAAAATGAAGAGAAAGGTCTATTCTGTATACAGACGTACCATTTTTTATGGTGGTAGATATGGGGGAACAATATGGTGTCACAGAGGAAACTAGAAAAAATGGAAATTGGAACAGTTCTGTTGATGAACAAGGTATTGCTAATATAAAAAGGAAGGCAATCAATGAAATGCAGAGGATGATGGAAACAGAGCCAGTGATGAATGTTGTGCAGAGAAATGTGATAAACTGGTTGAGTCATGGACTGAGGAAGGATGAAAATGACTAGTTATGAGTATTGATGGAAATTAATGTCAAAAGAACTAGTGGATGGAAAGGATCCATAGATCCATGCATAAAGATGCTGGAAGAGAAAATGAAGAAAAATAAGGATAAGAGATTTTGTGAGGCAGAATGAAAAGGATACAACAAAATGAAGCCTGCAAGCTAACCCTTGCTTTACCTGTGAAGATGGGTTAAGACAGTTATTGTTGGTGTTTGTTGCAAAGAAGAAATAAAAGTGATTGGCTATTAACATAAACTGTTTTCTTTCTTTTTTTGGTGTGGAAGGTTGTAGTACAGAGCCTGTGGGATTTTAAAATATTTTTTAACTAGATGTAAGTGTGTAGCTAACATATTTATGGATATATAGAAATAGAAGGTATTTGTGGAGAAAATAAGCATTTTATGAAAAAGAAAAATATTTCCCTGATTAAATAAGCTGGATAATTTGTTTTTACAGACATGAAAGTATTTACTCTGTTTATTTATCTATTTATTTAATTCTTTGTTGGCTGATTGGTTTATTGACTTCTTGGGGAAAAAATAAGGAAAAAAAAATGTTTTTAATATCAGTTTATTGAATATATTTTCACTTTCAATAAACACATAAGTATGCACAAACCCACCCATGTAATAGATAGAGAGGTAGATCAATATAGATATGTGTGGATATATATGTGTACGTTTGTCTATTTGTGTGTGTGTGTGAACCATGAAAGTGATTTATTGCAAGATTTATGTACCAGTTGAATGGTCAAGCACTTGGTGAATATTGAAAGTCTAAGGAATAACTTGGTAAAGGCACAGTTGAATAATTGTATGTTGAGGAATGAGATGGAATACAGTAATGAAATGGGAATAGCTGTGATGGTTACTTATTTTCTTTGCCATCCTCTTCTTCATATTCTTCTCTTCTTTTCCTACTGTTGCTTCTTGTGGTAGTAGTAGTAATATTGTTGGTGGTGGTAGTTGTCATTATTGTCGTTGTATCTAAATCAGTACTGATCAAGCAGAATAAACCATAAGTGTAGCCAATTGAACAACTTCAGATATATTGTCCATTTCTGTTTCTTTTTACTTTATGTTTTTATTGCTTACTTGTTTTTCTATTTTTATTTTCACCACTATAAATGGTAATTATTCAATCAGTCTCTTTAGGATGAAAGGAAAGTTCCAATTCGACAGGAATTGAACTCACAATTCTACATTACTGAATAGGTCATCAAATATATATAGCCTAAACTGCCTTGAATTTCGTGATCTATAGGGACTTACAATTTTTTTTTTCTTTTCTTTCAAAGAAGAGCTATAATAAAAATACACAAGATTGATCAGTTTTTGTGTTTTGTATTTCTACTTTCACCAACTTTTGATTGGTATAGTCACTAATCACCTGAAGGTAACATACAAAAACACTCACTCACACAAATACAGATTTTTCATATATTTCATACTTTATAAGAATGGAAAAAAAAAATTATATAATTCCTCAATTTTTTCCTAACTTCTACAAATAAATTTTGATGTTTGTAACTATTTGGTGCAGAAATTTTCTTTTTTCAATTATTTTATAGAATATTCGAGTACAATTGTCTTCAATATTTGTCATGTACAGATATTGACACACAAACACAGACACATACATAAACATCTCTCCCCCACTCTTTTTCTCTTTTCTGTGTGTATGTTTGTATATATTTTGTATGTGCGTGCATGTGTATGTAAGTATATATGTTTGTGTGCATGTGCATTTTTTCTCTTTCTTTTACGACTCTTTGAATTCGTATAAAGAAGATGGTAGTTTGTAGCTAAGAAACAAAGCTCTATTATTTGAATGTAGATATCAATAGAGGAAAATTTTTTATGATGATACTGAGTTTTAAAAAAGTTTTGCATACTTTCACAGTTCTGCTTTTTTATATTCATATATCATGCATTTGTAAAGAAAAGGAAAAAAAAAGAGCATTATAGGTTTCCAGTCAACCAAGCACTGTTCACTGCTTACAGATTGAATTTGAAGAATGCATGCTCTATATTTTCTTTCCTTCTTTCTTTATTTCTTTTATAGTTTGTTTGTTTCTTTTTATTTATTTAGTTTAGAATTTATTTCAGGTTTCAAAGCAATTGTCTTTGGCTGACCTCATTCTCATTGATTCTGAATAAAATTTTCACATCTACTGGACAGTAAATAATATATATATATTTTTGTCCTGAACGGATATATTATAGGCCTGTTCTGTTTGCATTTGGTAGAAGTTTTTGATGGGAATGTTTCACCAATATTCCATGTATGATTTTACCAAATATCAGAAATAGTTTAAATATTCTCTCCTAAAGCAGTTCTTATTACTAATGGATGGCATTGTATAATGTTTTAGGAACATTATCATGGCACAGAGGAAGGTAATGGAAGATACTGCACATCCTGATCCCAAGTATAATATTTCCCATATATATCCACACCACCACCACAACCACCACCACCACTGCCTCCGCCGCCGCCGCCGCCGTCGTCGTCATCATCATCATCATCATCATCATCACCATCATCGCCATCATCATCATCGTCGTCGTCGTCGTCGTCGTCGTCGTCGTCGTCGTCGTCATCATCATCATCATCATCATCATCATCATTTTTGGTTACATCTTTGGAGTCTAAATGTGTCACTGTCTCGGCTTCAACATGTATTTCATGATTAAATCTTGATTTTAGAATGCATTACCTTGAAATATAACATGTTGTACTGATCAAGAGGCCGAGAGAAGCAACTTTGCTTTTAATATTTGTATCATTCTGAAAACTTTAGAAAACATAAATATACATAACCTGTTGTTCGTTTGATGCAGTCCAGTCAGGTGTTCCAGGTGCTAGCATTAATACTGGTGCTGAAACTACAATATTGTATCGTACCTGAGATTGCTTGGGATGGGAGATACTGATGAATTGCATGATTTGTAAGTAATTCCCTAACAACTCCTAAGATGTTGCTCTCTTCATATTATCATAGTTGTTTATTCCTTATTGTTGTTGTTATTATTATTATTATTAATATTATTATTATTATTGTTTTACTTCTCAGAAACGTTAGCATGCCGGGCGAAATGCTTATCCTTATTTCGTCTGCCGTTACGTTCTGAGTTCAAATTCCGCCAAGGTCGACTTTGCCTTTCATCCATTTGGGGTCAATAAATTAAGTACTAGTTATACACTGGGGTCGATGTAATCGACTTAATCCCTTTGTCTGTCCTTGTTTGTCCCCTCTATGTTTAGACCCTTGTGGGCAATAAAGAAATAAGAACGTTTGGTCTTGTTTGTTCTAGTAGATTCTGTGAGAGTGGACAGTAGCCTGCTGTCAGAGGTCTCACAGGGTCTCTTTCCGCACATTATAAGCTTAAATACTTGGTTGCTAATTATCGTGGGAGGCATTCAACATCCAAGTACCAATCTCAAAATTCTAGAAGTCTCCAGCAGAGCAGTTTTTCGGGCTTGCTCTGCTTTCATGTGAATTCCAATTTCTTTGACATAGTTCTTGAACTTGTTTGTTAGTGCTCCAAGTGCCCCTACAACTACTGGAATGACAGGCACTCTCCTCATAGTCCACATTCTTGCAATTTCATCTTTTAGCAGTCTGTACTTTTCAATTTAAAAAAAATTCTTTGTCACCTGTGCGTGCATCTGCAGGTATTGCAATATCTATGATCTTGGTTTCCTTTTTTCCTTCATCTAATACAACAATTCTGGTTTCCGAGCCTCAATTAGGGAGTCAAATTGGATTGTAAAATACCACAGTATATTATGCTCCTTGTTCTTGGTGACTCCTTCTGGTTCATGTTCATACAATTTCTGTGCTCTATGCAGGCTGTACTTTCCACATAGCCTCCGGTGGATGAACTTAGCCATGTTATCATGCCTCTTTTTGTAATGCTTTTGGGCCAGCTTGCTACGCTCACTCACAATATGTGAGATTATTTCGTTTCTGCTGTCACACATCCTACGAAGGGGCAATTCACTATTCTTGTATATTTGGAACTTGGTGTAATTAGTTGTCAAGAGATGTTCCTTGGTGCTGCCTCAGTGCATCCTTTCGCATCACTTTTTCTTAGCCATCTCCAAGTGTTGATCTTGTCTTTTCCTTCGATTTCTCTGAAGTATTGCCTATGCAATGATTTCATTTTCCAATTGCTTACACTTTCTTCTTTATCTTGTTTCTTAAAAGTTTGTAGGTGCATTGCACTTTCAGTAGGTATTATATTGTTAATTCTAACAGCGGCAAGCAAGGGTTCACTCTGCTGTTTTATGTACCATCCCTGACTGTTCTTCTCATTGACAATGCAGATCTTGCATCTTATGAGACCTCTTCCACCCCAGTTTCTAGGCACACACAGTCTGTCAGTATCACTTTTTGGGTGTAGTTACTAGTTAATTGTCATCACTTTTCAAGTTTTCCTGTTCATTTCCTCAAGCTTGTTCTTTGTCCTCTAGTTTTCCTGTCCATTCCTCAAGCTCGTTCTTAAGGAAATTATTATTATTATTATTATTATTATTATTATTATTATTATTATTATTATTATTATTATTGTTCAGTAGTTTTATTTTTATAACGCGCTTTCACTTCACTACCGAGCGCAGCTCTGTGCGCCTTGGGTATGTGCTGTGGTTTGCTGTGGTGCTTTTATGTTTACTGTATTGAAAGTGTTTTGCGTAGAATGTGTGCAGTACCCAGTAGTGCAATTTTCTGTATGTTACATATATTTGTAAGTCCTGGTGTTTTTGTTATGTATTTGTCTGAGTATTTTTTTATTATACCTAAGGCACCTACTATGATAGGAATTGTTTCTGTTTTTAGATTCCACATTCGAGTTATCTCTATTTCCAGGTCTTTGTATTTTGAAAGTTTTTCCATTTCTTTTCGAGAAACGTTGTCATCTGCTGGTATTGATACATCAATTAGAAAGCATTTTTTTCCTTCATGATCTTTGACAACTATATCTGGTCTATTTGCCTTAATTTCTCTATCTGTGTGTATTGGCATATCCCAGAGTATGGTTGCTTTCTCGTTTTCTGTGACCTTTTCTGGCGTGTGTTTATACCATCTTTTTTCTGTTGTTATTCCATAGTGTTGGCATAGCTTCCAATACTGGGCTAAACTAAATGCGAAAGAAATAGACAGAGAAAAATCCCAGCAATGGCTGAGAAGCTCAGGACTCAAAGCAGAGACTGAAGGATTTTTAATTGCTGCACAAGACCAGAGCCTCCCCACCAGAAATTACCAAAAACACATAATGAAAAGAAATATAACAAGTAACTGTAGAATATGTGGAGATGGACAAGAAACAATAAATCATATTATCTCTGGCTGCCCAGTCCTGGCTAAGAAGGAATATATTCACAGACACGACAGAGCTGGGACCTATATACACTGGAAGTTATTATTATTATTATTATCATCATTATTATTATTATAATTATTATTCTTATTATTATTATTCAGCAGTCTTATTTTTATCACATGCTTTCACTGCACTACTGAGTGCAGCTCTGTGTGCCTTGGTTATGTATTGTGGTTTGTTGTAATCTTTTTTTTTTTCTTCTAGTGGTTTTGAATGCCATCCTGATATTTTCATCATGAGAAACCTTCTCATGGCATTATTCTTATGCTGTATGTTTTCTGACATTACTTTAATATAAATTAGACTGTAGCAGCTTTGATGATTAGCATATCCAAGACGGTGAGATTTTCCTTTCCACTGGTGAAATGTGTTGAAAATTTTATTGGGTTCGTAAGGTCCAGTAGTAATTGTGAACCTTCCTAGTGAGTCAATGTGTGGTTGTATCATGAATATACCTCAGTCTCATAGTTCACATAAGTTGTATTTTCTTAAAGCCATTGCTTAAATGCATATGTTTGTCATGACTTGGGAGAAATGATGAATCTTTAGCTAAACCTTCTGCCAAAATATTCAATAAAGATATCAGTTTCATTCCTTTTCTATGTTGCAGGCAAACTTTTAGTTTATGCTGTTCTCTTCAAGATATCTGCTAAATTTTGTTTCAGACTGAATACACCGACATACAGACAGACATTGATTGTTAATAACTATCAAGCAGTAATTTCATGTGATCAAAATATATTCACATTTAACATGAAAGTAATTAGTTTTGTAGTAAATCTCTACTGACACATAGCCAACCATTTGCATGACATACCAGCAAACTGAACTCATGCACCACAAATTTAATTTTCAAGCGAATACATTGAGGTAAGTTTGCTATATCAAAAGACATAGCCAGTTGCTGGTAGCAACACCAGCAGCTGTTTCAAGAAGCTGACAGTCATAGCAGCAATACCAGTATCCATTCTATATACAACAGCATATCTCAGTATCAGCTGTGTAACAAATTTAGAGAATGTAACCTTTGCAGTTTACATTTTTTACTGTTTCACACCTTCAAATGCTGTTGGATGAATACAGCAGTACAGAATTGTTTCATTGAGAATAATATCGCATTGCTCTCCTGCTTGTCTTCATTGAAAGTACCTGGTAGCAGAATTATAACATTGTGTATATATAAACTTTATGTACATAATTACTGCAGATTAACTTGCATGTGGGCATGCACACATGCACATACATGTATACATACACACCCATACACATACATACATACTCACATTCACACACATGTGTGTGCATGCACACACAGACACACACACACATACACCACATAGATAGACAGACACACACATGCACACACACACATGCACACACACACATGCACACACACACAATAAATTAATATGTGCATGGTGAACAGCAAGAATCAAAATGATGACTTACATATTCATTCTTTACTTGTTTTGGCAGATTTGAGCATAGATACACTAATTACTATTGTATTTCATCAATGGGGTACAACTTCCCCTTTCACATAAATGTATATTCACCACAGGCTTAATTCATTAGTGTAAGGTATGTTTGGGACACCAGTATTTTGATATCATTGTGTCTCTTCAGCCAAAGCCACTCAGGACTAACGAATCTGAAAACAGTTTATGGCTCTTATTTATAACTTCAGCATACGCCATATTTGCTGATGAGTGCTATATACCACCCAATAATAAATCCTCTCATGCATGATCAATAGAGAGAATCAAATGATGACTTACAGACTCATTCTTAATTCATTTTGGCAAATTCAAACATGAATGTACTAATCACTATTGTATTTCATTAGCAGAGAACAACTCCTTTCAGATGAATGTGTTCATAACTCACATTCTTCATTAATGTAAGGTGACTTTGGGACACCCAAATAATTTGCTTGTTGAAGTTATAAGCAAAATCTACATACTCCTGTTAAATTCATTAATCTGGTGGGTAGCTTTGATTGGTGTCAAAATACTGGCTGTCCAAAATCACCTTACATGTAAATGTGAATTATTTAATAACATATTTGTTTTGTATTCAGATACTACATAAAGAATACCTATGAACACAACGTTGATATTGCTGTTTGGCACCTCACAAGGAAGTAATATTGAACATTTATTCAAAATATAAAACTAGTATTTTTGTATGTTTCTGTACATGTATTGAAAACACCTGCTAGTTTTTCTTAAAATTATTTCTCTCCCTCCTTTCTTTTAGAAATGCAACAAGATAAACAGATGCAGGTACGTATGACCATATTAGCTAGTCTTACCATCCTTTCTTTAGATGTTAGAGCATAAGTAGATAGCAATCAATTGGCTGTTATTTCTAGCAAGCTGAATTACCACATCTTGACTCATCATTGTGACTACTATTTTGAGCAGTTCTGGTTTCCCTATGTCCATTTAATACAAAGAACACTAAAGAGAAAGTAGAATAGAGATAAAGCAGGGATTATACTTTGAGAGTGAGGGAAGAAAAGTTGTCATAGAGAACACAGAGTTGAAGTGCTCCCACTACCAGCTTGCCATCATCCCGTTCTTCCTTATTCATCTATCACCCCTTCCTCTCTCATTCATATGTTGTGACGGAGAAAAACACAAGAGTATCATTATAGTAGATAGTATTTATTTAGTGCTAATGTTTCCATTGAGTAAATTATACAAATATATTCCACATAGTTACAGTTGAGTGTCAGCTAATATAATTTCTACTAAATATTTATATTTACTGCAGGGTTTATTAACATGCCTTGTGATGGTTATAAACCTTGATTATACTAGTCAACCTTGTGTTGACTAGTATTTTGCAACTGATGTTTGAAACTGTTTTGGAAGCCTATCACATATGCATATTTATTTATTGTTTATTAGCCGTCAGTTTCATCCTTCTGTGTCAACATTATAACTGAGCAGTTTAATAAAAAGGGAGATAAAATAATTATCTTACTGAAATAATTTCTAGAGCTGATTTGATCAGCCTAAGTGCTTGGAGACGGTACCCTAAGCTCATATGACTGCAGTTCAGTGATCAAAGTCAGTTAAACAGTAAAAGGAAAACAATACAGTTCATACACATCATCATCATCGTTTAACGTCCGCTTTCCATGCTAGCATGGGTTGGACGATTTGACTGAGGACTGGTGAAACCAGATGGCTACACCAGGCTCCAATCTGATTTAGCAGAGTTTCTACAGCTGGATGCCCTTCCTAATGCCAACCACTCCGAGAGTGTAGTAGGTGCTTTTATGTGTCACCCGCACGAAGGCCAGTCAGGCGATACTGGCAATGGCCACGCTCAAAATGGTGTATTTTATGTGCCACATGCACAGGAGCCAGTTCAGTGGCACTGGCAACGATCTCACTCGAATGTCTTTACATATGTCACTGGCACAAGTGCCAGGAAGGTGACGCTCGACACAGGTGCCATCACGATTTTGCTTTTGCTTGCCCCAACAGGTCTTCGCAACCCGAGTTTCATGTCCAATGAAGGAGACGACGTTGGCATGGGTGCCAGTCGTCAAATTTATTTCGATTTTGATTTCACTTGACTCAACAGGTCTTCGCAAGCGGAGTTTAGTGTCCAATGAAGGAAAGGTACGCATAAGTGGGCTGGCTACACTTCTGACATACATTTATCTTATAACTTTACAATGTTGCTTAAAATTCAGCATTCCTGTTTTCATACATACAATTTCTACTGATAATTCAAATGTGGCTGACTTACAAACTTCTTATTGTTGATATCAGTAAAACGTAACATTTATCATGGTATAATACTTAATTTTTTGAAAACCTAAATATTAAAACAATGCATGATACAGAACATTGAAAATATAATCAGTTTCAGTGCTCAATCACAATCTGTTATCTATCTTGTCAGTTTAAATTACCTGCTTAATTCTAAAATGGGAAGAAAATAGATGTAGGTAAATATACATAATGTAATAAATGACCAGCAGAAAAAAAATTATGAATTAAGATTATACCAGTAATAAAAAGAAAAAGAAATCTGTAGCATTAATGATGTTTTGTTTGAGTCAAGGGAGACAACACACAAATTCAAATTTATGGACAACTAAATACAGAGCAGCATACAGTAAGAAGTAAATACAGTGGTAACTTTGGATGAGTTTCAGTCTTATTGGACCTCTTCAGTAAAGCACAGGCTTACATATATTCATTGCATCTATTTTACTGGTCTATTCTTTGAGTGTATGTCTTATAGGTGGGATGCATCTTGTTCCAACAAATTTTTCATTTATTCAAATTATTCAAATGGCTTAATAATGTATCTATAACTTTCTATATTGTAATATTTTGATGGGTTTGACAAACTGAAATTTCAAAAAATAATTCATGTAATAATGAGATTTAAAAATCTTAATCTAAGCATATACAGTTAAGTATGGTTAGTCATGATTAGATTCATGTTAAAAGTGTTAACACAGTGGTTCTCACATGAGTACAGTTATAATTGAAAAGATGCTGGATAGGTTGTTGAATTACCATATATGTCATAAAATTGAAATAGTTTTAAACTTTTTAACATTTTCTAAATCATAGAAAAAAAAAACAAACCAAAACAGAATTACATGCATATAAATTCTAATTTGTCTTCTCATTAATAAAAACATAATGGTGCAAAAGTTTGCTTAAATATTTTAGGGTAGTTGAGGCACCTGACATTAGTCTCTAGGTTAACCAATGTTACCATCATTAAACTCACTGCCAACTTGTTAAATTACTAATCATATACTAGATTATATGCAAACATTGACTGCTCAGCATATTAATCTTAGGGGATTATTCTGTCATTTGTTTCCATCATACAGTGTAGGGATGGATAAATTAAAGAAGAAATCTGTCATGAGGTTAACCAAAGTGTTAGAGTAGCATAAATGACAACTTGAAACTAAAACCTATCACCAATAGCATTTTTGTTACTGTTACAAACAACTGGAGAATACATTCATGTTAGAATTGTTTAACAGTTATAAGAGGGTTATCAGGATAATACTGCCTTATAACTACGTGGGCTTTATATTTTTATTGTGTAAAACATATTGAACATTTTCCTAGATTTGTATTAGTCTTGTTAGTTATGCTGGTATTGTTTAACAGCATCTGCCTTTGATAGTTGTACTGGTAGAACTGATCTCTTTTATGCTGATAACAATATCAATTATGTTCAGGAGCAGGATAAACACATTAGAGAAAAAATGTGGAAAAGTTACTAAAACTAATATTATTGATGTTGATCACTACAACTACAGAAAGAGGGCTGATGCTATCTGTAATTAATGCATACGTATATGTATATACATACATACATGCATACATACATACATATATATATATATATATACACATACATACATACATACATACATACATATATATATATACATACATACATATATAGATACATACGTACACACGCACTTGCACACACACACACACATACATTCACTCACAAAAATACAAATGTTTTTTACAGGAATCTATGAAAATCAGATAATCTATAAAATTGTAAAAATATCAATTAGTGATATCAATAAAGAGATCAAACAAACATTCTGAGAAAAGTCATAAAACAACAGGCAAAATGAAATAATGTAAAATAGAATGCAAGAGAAATTAAATCAAGATAACAATAATAAAACAATGTTTAATTGCAGTGTTGCCAGCAACTGAGAATGTTGAAGATGTAAAGATTTTATTAGAATGGTAAAAGGTGAACTTATATGATTAAATATAAGAAAAAAAAAAAAGTAAATGAAGTTATAAAAACAAACAAAAAATGAATGTTCAGGGCGAGAAATAAATGTCTTTTAAAAATCGATGAAAATAAAATCTAGTTTTAGTGATGTGAATTGTGAAAAGACTAATAATAATTACGATAATAATAATAATAATATTAATAAAAATAATAATAATAATAGTGATAATGATAATAATAATACCAACAACAACAACAATAGTAGTAGTAGTAGTAGTAATAATAATAATAATAATAATAATAATAATAATAATAATTTCAAACCATATGTGTATCTGTTTTAATATTTTATTCATTTAGCTATTTGCATTTTACTTTATTTATAGGTGAGCAAATAAAATTTGTCTTGACTATATTTGTGTCTGTCTTAGTTTAAATTGGATTAAGTGTCTGTCTGAATATAAATCTGCTTGTATTCCAAACTGCATGTGTGTGTGTGTGTGTGTGTGTGTGTGTGTGTGTTTCTATTACTTTTCCTTTATGTTTGAGAATGAAATGGTTGTCCATTGTCTGTGAACAGCATTGCCATGAAAACAACAAAGCTGGTTTCAGGTTTAGAGTTATGCAGGAATAAATGATAAGGAAAAGTTTTCATAGTAAAAATGTTATCAGAAAATAGGATTATGTCTACAGTTTGATAAAAAAAAAAAGCAGGTTATGAGCAGAATTATATATGGACATGTTTATATTTACACAGTTTCAAATTGAGTTACAACAACATTTTTTTGTAAAACAGGTGTCTGTCTTAGAAACAGGTTAAAAGATGAAATCAAGTCAGCAATGTGGCAATAGAATCAGATTTGAAATTTGCAAGTTGTACAGTTTTAGCTAAGTTACAGACATTTTATTGAGTTATTCTTAATGTGTCTTTGACTCAATTAACTAAATGGCATAAACTATGTATTTAAAATAAATATCCATACCTATACATTGTACATATATATATGTATATGTTATTTCATAAACACTTTTCATATTGGCATTCACAAATGTTTACACATATAATGTTTCTGCATCAACACACTATACAGACATGTATTTGCTACGACACATACCTTTCTACTTGTTACAGAACATCAATTCAATTCACACCAATCAGATAACAATGGCTTACTTGTCAAGTGCATTACTTGACTGTTCTTCTAAGTGTGTATTCACCCCTCATTTATTATAAAAACAGTTTTTCCCAGGGCTAACTTGTTTTATCTTCTGACAGAACATTTAGAAATGGCTTTAATTAAGTTCTGTAATTTACTTCATTCTGTGGTTCACTCTTAATATGTACAACGTCAGCATAAAACTCTGTTTTCTCAAACTGTTTATTAGTTTGTAACATTTCTTTTAGAAATATAAGTTATGTGTTACTTTATTATATTCTATTTTCCTTTTACATTTTTAGTGTGGTGAGTAGATAGAGCCCATAACCTGTTGCAAGGTCCCATGATTGGTGGGAGGAATGGAGTAAGATGTCCTGAAACCAGAATCCTGGCTTGAATGCTTCTGATAGTGTGAACTCTTCCAGGTGGTTGAATAAAAGTAGGCATTGGATTAAGTTTATTATCCAAGTCATTCAAGGCAAAATTTAAACTCAGAAAGCACAGAGTTGGAACAAGTACTGCAAGGCAGCAACTCCAAGATTATTACAGTGCCACTAATTCACTGCTTTGAATTGGTACCTTTGCGTTGACTATAGTAGGATGAACGATGAAGTTGATCTGAGTAAAATCAGAATGTAATGCACAAAGTCACAAAACCACAAAGCTTTCTCCAATAACTCAGCTAATTTGCAAACTCAAAATATAACCTCCATTTAATATCTATACATTTTTTTGTGATTGTATATCTTTAGACAGTTTGAGAACTGGACTGTCTCTTCTTTGCATAACATCTAGAATTTGTTGTCAAACAGTAATTGGTAAACCTCATAATGTATTTCCTTATGCAATTTTTACTTATGTTATGTAGTAATTCTTCCTACAACCAATAATTACAATCTTTACAGTTATGGAATATGGTAATTTGAATTGTAAGAAGTTTATGACGAATTTCTAAAAAGGAAATTACTTTCTTCCAAATAGATACTAAAAAAGATGTGTATCTCCAATGAGATTAAGAAGTAGTACTCCATTGTACATCTGTTTGGGTTTTACACAGTGTTTTAGTATGGACGCAACAAATTACAATAACTTTGACAACTTATTTTTATCAAAAATTCTCAAAATTCTTTTTTATTCTTTTTCATTATGCTTAAAATTTAAAAATAAAATTGAAGCCGTTTAATTTGTGCTGCTAAACCTTGTTATTTTTACCTACGAATATTTATGAAACAGCCACTTTATCTAAAATATTCCCTGTGTCCTGCAACTTGCACTTAGACTTTCATGAAGATAGAAAAAGTGAGTCTCTGCATCAGCTAAATTTTAAGAAATTGTGAACCCTTTTGTTAACATGATATATAGTATCCACAGGTAAGAAGTCTGGTTTAACTATTCTCGTCACGACAAAAGAATTTCTGTAATTTTTTTGTGATATTTCACCCCATTTTGGAGATGTCTTCACTCTAATAGAGATCAAAAACCACCCAAATACATAAATGTTAGTAGCAGAGAGACAAAACATGAATTTGATAACATGATATTGAGTACCTGTCATAGATAATGGAGAACAGATTCCTGATGTGGCGAAATAGGGCTTGATTGTGGGCATTTGAATAATAATATATATATATATATATATATATATATATATATATATATATATTTAAAGTCAGTAACATTTTATATTTTTTAAGAACTTTATACTGCTGGTATAACATTTTATTCTAATGTATTTTCTGTATGAGATCTGTATCAATATCTCATGTCATATATAATTTTTCACTCAGTTATAACTTTTATCATTAATAACTTTCTACATTCATGACAAAAATACGCCGTTTTCAAAATACTTTAACCTCTACTTAGCAATAAATACTATCTTCAGCTATATTTAAACACTGGTTTTTCCACCCAACATCTTTCAGCCATCCTGGTTTAATAACTTCTTAAATACTGGCAACCTGACTTTTCCCAACAAATTGTGCTCACCATTTTTAAATTAGTTCACATTACATCCTTTTAAAAAATTAATTTGAACCTGATGTGACTGGACTAGTCTTCCATTGCTACCTCTATTGAGTAATATATTTTAAAGTCAGAATGGCTGATGTATTTTGCTTGGAAACAGTAATTATTTTCTGTTTCAAGACACAAATATTCATAAATCACAAAGAGTGTGAGCATGGTATGATATGAGATAAACTTCTGGTAAAACGATGACTGTCATCGTCTGCCATTCATCTTTCATGTTCTACTCCTCTTGCATGCAAAAATTTGAAGAAAAGACAAGAACACCATATCTTTCATTCTATCATCTGTTTCAAGTTATTAAGTTACAACAATAAAATGTCACTGATTGGGAAATGTCAGATAATTTATTGGTGGCACTAATGCCTGAGCTAAACATAAAATAAGATACAAATGAGAGCCCCAGAATTATGATGCTTTCTTCATTGCTAGCTGTAAACATGTGTCACTGTCATCATTCTATTAGCAAATCCATATGTAATCCACATCATCATCATATAATAATTCTGCTTGTTTCTCCGTTATTTAACCTCTCTGTAATGCTTTCAGGTGATTAGTCAAAGGGGATGGGAGGGAAGGGGTGGCGGGGGACAAAGTTGGAGGGGAGGGGAGAAGGGAGCAGAGAGGTCAGGAGGGAGTGGAGGGGAGGTCGAAAGGAGGTGGATGAGAGGTGGACGAAAGGTGAAGGGACGAAAGGTGGGGAGGTAGTTGTGAGTGAAATGTGTAATTTTTATTTTTTGAACTAAGTATTCTTTTCCTCCATTACTTTGCCCATCTGTAACGTTTTCACGTGATTAGTTGAGGAGAAAGGCGAATAGTGAAAGAAAAAGGAAGAGAAAGAAAAAGGAGAGAGAAAAAGTGGGTAAGGCGAAGAGTGAGAGAGAAAGAGGGAGAGTGCAATGTATTAAGTCTATTAGCTGTGCATAAAGTATATAAAGTACATTAAGTAATCATCGTATTCCAATTTTCTTCACTTTCCAATGAGTAGCTGATGAGTGACTATGTTTTAATACTGAAACAACACAGGCAATGTTTTCAGATTTTGGAGATAAAGTTTTCAGAAATAACCCAATAAGTTTACCATTAATTCCATGAAATATTCCCTCGTCACACTAATTATCATAATTGAATTAACATCCACTTTTCCATACTGGCATGTGTCAGATAAAATTTCTTGAAACGATTTTTTCACCAATAGAGGTTCTTTCTTTTGAAGGCCATTGCTGCTTTCCACGCAATTTACTATTTCCGTTAGCGTTTTGAATAATGGCTGAACAATTTTACATGGCAGATAGTAAATAAAAGTAACGTTGCACAACTCTTTTACTCCAATGGACTGGCATCCCATCCAGATGGGGAATATATATGCCATGAAATCTGGAAATCAGCTCTTATATGTCAGTATGATTCATGAAGATAACTTTATCTTTATCTTTGAATAAGTCAAGCCAATGAGTTTGCTATTTTTTTTTTACTCTTGCTTTCTGTTATTTTTTCTTTATTTTTGCTTAATTTTTTCCCATTCTTTTGGGTAGTCACCTCTAAAATGTACTTTAATCTGAAACATGAACCACTTGTGGTTCAGCACTGCTTCATTTATTCTGTTCCCTTTGCCTTGGTAACTTGTACTAGGGTCTAGTTTTTGGAGATCATTAGGATATACAAGTCCATTTTCGCCATGATAGCTAGCCACTACACATTCTTTTTTTCTCTCCTTGTTTCTTTCTGTGGAAGAGCGTAGGCTTGAAATGTTAAAGACTTTTTCACTTCCCGAGCGTTATACTAATACATCTGTTTGTTGTCTACACCACCTGTCTTTGTCTTTTGTTCTTCTTTTTTCTTTTGTGCATTCTCTCCATTTTGAAGCTCTCTGACCATATATTGTCTCTCATTAGCCCTGCTCTAATGACTCTCCTATTCTGTGACACAAAAGTCACAAGCCATGGCTCAATATCTAATGTCTGTTACTGGGATGCTGACATTTCTTTAACTCACATACTGGATCATAGAGGTATAGTCAGAGTTACGTCTAACAATTTTAGTCAGTGCTTTGGCTTCATCTTATTTTTAAACTTATATCAGAAAGTACCATAACTTTTGCCTCCTTCAGTTGAGATAATTTTTTCCAGCATGCCCTGGAGAGCTTGATATACTTGAAGTGAGGGGAATATTTATTCACTTCCAACTATTTATGAGTTGAGATATATAATTTTCTTCTTTGCTCTCTCTGAGATTAGTTCCTGTGGCAAAAAAAATGTTGTTTGGCTTTACAACATTCTTCCATCTCAATGTTTTTTTTTGTTTTTTTTTTAACTGTGATAGATCAAAATGTTCTATCTGGTCATTTCATATTGAAGGAAAGTTTTACATCATACAGCTGCTGCATAAATAGTCAACAATATTTGGAATCCTGTAAGGGCCACTGCTGCTATTGCTGTTATCCTTATTGTTGCTGTGAAGGAGTACTGCTTGCATATTCAGTAGCATGAATGCTTAATGACATTTCCTCCATCTTTTCATTCTGAGTTCAAATCCTGCTACAGCTGACATTGCCCTTCATCGTTTTGGGGTTGTTGAAATAAGTATCTGTTGGATACTAGGGTCAATGTAATTAACTAACACCTTCCCTACAAATTGCAGGCTTTGTGCTTATCATTGAAAGGACTATTATTGCTGCTGCTGTCTTCCAAATAAAATATTTAACTATTTGGAATATATTCTTCAATTAATTGCTCATCATACTCTTCATGTTCTTATTTTTTGTATATATTTACTTATTTCTTTGCTTCCATTTGGTGTTGCTTCTTAACCACTCTAGTTTCTTGTTTGTATTGCATAATTATAGGTGGTAGCCATTTTGGATGTAAAACTGAAATGTATGTAAATATAATTTTAAAAGTTTGCATTCTGTACTTTAATACCAGATACTGAGGGCAGCTCCTTCTAAGACAGTTACAGTTCTCTAACAAGTATCATCATGAACATCATTTAACATTCACTTTCCATGCTGACATGAATAGAACAGTTTCGCATGGAACCAGTGAGCTGCAGGTTTGTGTCTAGTTGCAATGTCATTTTAGGCACAGCTGGATATCCTTCAGGAACCACTTTACTGGGTGCTTTTTGCATACCACCAGCACTAGTGAGATAGCTATATAACTAGCTAGAGAGAAAAGAAAAAGGAAAGAGAAAGGAAGAGAGGAAAAGCTCCCACTATTAAGAAGTACTCTAAAACAATTTCATTTGGAAGTTTAAATAAAACTTCCAAATAAATAAAACAAACTTCAAAGGGAGAAGCAAAAATAATATCTTCAAATATAATAAGTACAATAATAATAATGGTTTCAAATAATGGTTTGAAGGTGGTGAGCTGGCAGAAATGATAGCATGCCAGGCGAAATGCTTAGTGGTATTTCGTCTGCAGCTATGTTCTGAGTTCATATTCTGCTGAGGTCAACTTTGCCTTTCATCCTTTCGTGGCCGATTACATAAATACCAGTTACGCACTGGGGTTGATATAATCAACTTAACCCATTTGTCTGTCCTTGTTTGTCTCCTCTGTGTGTAACCCCTTGTAGACAGTAAAGAAATAATAATGGCTTCAAATTTTGGCACAAAGTTAGCAAGCTCAGAGGAAGGGTTAAGTCAATTACATTGATCCCAGTGCTCAACAGATTTGTATTTTACTGACCCTGAAAGGACCCTGAAAGGACCCTGAAAGGATGAAAGGCAAAGTCAACCTTGACAGAATTTGAACTTTGATTGTAAAGATTGATGAAATGGTGATAAGTATTTTGTCTTGTGAGCTAACAATTTCACCAGGTTATTGCCTGAATGATAATGATATTAATAATAGTAATAAGGATGGACTCTCTCTATGAAGATGATGTATGTGTGTTTAGCTTTTGTCAAACGACCAACACAAATGATTTTTTTAATGGTGATCGAATGTATGTGTTGTACATTAGCTCACTCCCTCCATCAAATCGATGTTGTGAATAAGTGAAAGATGTACCAAACATCAGGTGCCAAAGTGGTTGATCGCAGAGCAATGTGTTTTGCTCAAGAACACACCAATTGAAATCACGATCACTAGATCATGAGGACAACATCCTAACCATTAGGCCAGTAATAATGATGATGATGATGATGATAATCTAGACAAAGCCAGCAGTTGCAGAGAAAAGAGAATAGTTTTTTATATTAGTCCCCTGCAATTGATATGGACTTCTTTTTATCAACCCTGTAGGGAACAAAGGCAAACTGTCTTTGGCAGGATTCAGATTCAGAACAAATGCCACAAGACAATTTTCTCATGCACTAAGTGAATCTGTCATTCTCATCATTACCACCATCATCATCATCATCATTATCATCATCATCATCATTATAATCATCGTTTAACGTTCGTTTTCCATGCTGGTATGGATTGGATGGTTTGACTGAGGACTAACATGCCAGAAGTCTGTAACAGGCTCCAGTCTGATCTGGCAAGGTTTCTACAGCTGACTGTCCTTCCTAACGCCAACCAATCTGAGAGTGTAGTGGGTGCTTTTTATGTACCACTGGCATGGGAGCTAGTCAGGTGGCACTGGCACTGATTACATTTGTCTCGTGCTTTTTACATTCCACTGGCATCAGCCACGTTCGGATGGTGCTTTTTACATGCTACCAGCATGGGAGCCAGTTATAGAGCACTGGCATTGACCATGTTCGGATGGTGCTTTTTACGTGCCACCAGCATGGGGAGCCAGTCAGGTGGCACTGGCATCAACCCATGCTTGAATGGGGTTTATTACATGCCACCAGCATGGGTGCCAGTCAGGCGGCACTGGCATCAGCCACAACTACAATTTCACCAAGTCAACAAGTCTTCTCAAGCACAGCATCTCACCTGATGATCCAAGGATACTTTTTAAATGGGCTGGTTATGTGATCCTGTGATCTCAATACTGTTGTCATAAGAATGTTTTTAATTCAGGTACAATGCCAGAAACTTTTGTGTGTAGTGGTTAAGTTGCAACAATCAACCCCTGCAAAATTGATTGTTAGTTTCTTTTATTGGCCCTAGAATGATGTAAAACAAAGTTGATCTTGCTAGGTTTTGAACTCAGAACATTAAGAACCAAGGCTTTTTGTCTGATGTTTTATTGATTTTGCCAATCCACTGTCATAATGATGATGATGATGATGATGATAGTGGTGGTGGTGGTGGTGGTGGTGGTGGTGGTGGTGGTGGTGGTGGTGGTGGTGGTGGTGGTAATGGTGATGATGGTGATGATGATGATGATATTGGTGGTGATGATGCCGACAACATCAGGCAATGGTGGTGGTGGTGGTGGTGGTAGTGTTGGTGATGAAAATGATAGAGATGGTGGGATGAGGATGCTTATGTCAGTGTTAGTGGTGGTAGTAATGGTGATGATGATGATGATGATGATGATGATGATGATGATGATGATTAACAAATAGAAAATGCCAAATCTTATCACAGCAAGCATGAATTAATAACAAAATATTTGCTGCTTTCGAAATATGCAAACACATTCCATTTGTTCTATAGTCATAACTGTGTACAAACATATCAACAAGCCCTGTTGCACAAAAGTATACATTTAAATAAATCATACGGGAATGCAACACACACACACGCAAAGACACACACACACACACACACCATCATTATTATCATCATCATCATCATCATCATCATCATCATCATCATCATCATCTTTATCAACAAGTAATGGTTTGCCTTTGACTCTTGTAGAAATCTGCATTCATTAGTGCACCTGTCTACAGATTCCTTTCCCAACTGTCATTCTACATTTGCAATGCAAGATGTGATTTCAAATATTTACGCTTAAATATGTCTTCACATTTCAGTACATGAGAGAGCTTGCTCTGGTATGTAACCCTCTCCAAGGAAATCAATTTGCACAGCTTCTTCACTAATAACTTACATATATAAATATTCCTGAATTCCCAGTGCAATTATTGCATATAATTATGTGTTTTATTACATGTATTATTCTGGCTATGTTGTCTGTTTGATATAGTTTACAAATAAAAGAAGTGTTAGAAAAGATGCACTCACAGACAGCTTACTCCGGTCAAACCTACCTCATAGTATGTGGTTGTAACTTATTTTCTAAATAAGCAGAAGCATAAGACCTTAGAGGATAGTGAGCAAGGATTGTATGAATTTAATATCTGTCTTAAAATGTATTTGATAATTTGTTTCACATATAGAGTGTAACATTTCAATTTTAATATGTGTATGTGTATTTAAAATCTGAAATATTGTCCAAATTTAATTATTGAAATTGGTTTAATATTCTCCTTATTAATTTGTGTTATATGACATCTTCCTCTAATGTTTGGAGTTATAATACACCTGGAGCTAATTTCAACTATCGTCTCATCAAGGTTAATAAAACTAGCGAACTGGTAGCACGAATATTGTTAACTAAATGCGTTCAACTGTACTTTAGATATATTTAAGAATAACACACACACACACCAGAAAACCAGACATGACTGCATGGTTAAAAATTTCACTTTACAACAAGATAGTTTTGGGTTCTGTCCCTCTGTGTAGCTGCTAAAAATATGACATGAGGCTGTTGGGGCCTGTCTGCATAGGCATTGATAGTTGGTAGCCCTGTCCTTGGTTACAAATATTACATTTGAATAATAAGATGGTGAGCTGGCAGAATCATTAGCATGCGAGACAAGATGATTAGCAGCATTTCATCTGTCTTTACATTCTGAGTTCAAATTCTGTTGATGTCGACTTTGCCTTTCATCCTTCAGGGGTCGATAAAATAAGTAGTAGTAGAACACTGGGGTCGATTTGATTGACTCAGCCCCTCTCCCAAACTCTCTAGTCTTTTGCCAAAAATTTGAAACCAATATTACATTCAAACGAACTACTGAAAGCCAGATTGACATACTGAATTAGTTTGCTACAGCATGGAAAAATCCTGTAGCCAAAAATGAAACTTTCATCTTGACAAAAAACTGTAGGCTTATTACTTTCCTAAATATCATGTTCAAGCTTTACACAAGCCATCTTAACTAGTCCTTTGAAGATCACAGAAGATCAATAATGTAGTGACTAATGAGCAAACAAGGGGAAAGAATGACGTGTAGGGATTATTAACCATAGTTCACTTCCTGTGTTCCTAACACTTCAACCAAGAAGGTGAAAGCTTCAGTGAAGGAGTTTTTTGTCTCAAAGTACAGGAACTGGTATCAGCTTGGGATCAAAGAACTGGAAGAAAAGTTGCTTCAAACAGTGCAACACAATGTCCTAAACATTGAATGCTTGACTGCTCTTGTAACTTGATGAATCAAGCAAATAAGTTACAATATATATGTGTGTCTGTTTTGGGGCATAATCTTAATTTTTAATTAAAATTCAATTCAAATCAATAATAGATCAAGAGTCTTACAGAGACTATCGTATATATAAATCATTTATGAGTTAAAGACTTTAGTTTTGTGCACAGACATGAACTTTGTTTATCATAATTACTAATAAAAAATGTCTGAATAGTTCGTGTCAACTGAAAGGAAGAGTGTGTCTGTACATAAATATAAGAATGGTAATAAATCATTTAGCTATCTTAAGTATTATCTACCACGAATAATCAGTACAACGGAGGTAGATCTTTGACTAAACAGTTGGTCTATAATATCAAGGGCTTTATGGAGTATGTTGTGTTGAGCCAGGTTGTTTAGGCATATACAGTACTCAGTTATCAAAGTAGTCCTTTCACATACATCCTAAAAATGGTGCTATTTCTCTTAGCAAGATATAACAAACATAATAACACGAGAACCTTAAAGACTGAGACAATTTCGTAACCAACATCATTGAACCAACCTTAGACATGAGTAAATGGGAAAATATGAGAGAATTCAGCTGAGACTATACAAACTACCAAGTTACTTAACACTTTCCAGACTCCAGAGAATTAGTTATTTAAGCATTAAGTACTTTCGTTGACTTTATAGTCACATGACCTCGTGAATGTTGTAGTAAGCTGCTGCACCAAGGGAAAGGTATAGTTACACAACTTGTAGTGTTATGAAAACTCAAAATATGTCAGTCATTTAGCCAACACTACATTTGATAATGCAACTTTAGAGTTTTCACTAATTAGCAAGTATTTACTTGTATCTGTGGGGGGAAATATCTAGAATGGTAGAATAATTTTAAATATCTGACCTATTCATTTCCAAACTCATACAATAACTGTGGCATAGTGCTTACGAGTGTTGAAATTCAGAATTGTAACCCAGCTTGAGGACAGATTTATATTTAGAAAACAACACCTGTAACCGACCAGTGAATGAATCGGTTTAATGAAGTGTATTGTCCAAAAAGGATACAAAAGATGAGGTTAATAGTTCAAAAATGCTAATGTTATTTTTGCAACAGCACAGCTAATGATTTTAGATATAATTTACAATGTTGTACAATGTGTGTATGGGTATGTGCCATGTGTGAGTGTGTGAGAGGGTTTAGTCATGAGGAAAAAAGAATGCTTAGGTTTAATTAAGTGGTATGTAAGGAACACAGATCTAACAAAGCAATAATTTCCTCCCTACAGGGGAAATATAACTTTAGAATTTGTGTAAGTATAGCTGTGTGGTTAAGAATCTCAATTTGAAGCTTCTTGTCTTTCAGTTTGATCCCACTGGACAACAAGTCACCATTGGAAAGTAACTTCTGCAATAGCCTTGGATTAACCAGTGATTAGTGTGTGGCATTTGGTAAACGGATGCACAACAGAAATACACATACATACACGGACAAGCATGCATATACATATATAAACATGCATATTCATGCACACACAGACACATAAATGTATATATATGCATCTACAAAGAGATATATTCAATTTCTCTCTACTAAATCTACTCACAAGTCTTTGGTCAGCCCTGGGCAATAGTAGAAGACACTTGCTGAAGGTACTACATATGGGGATTGAACCTAAAACCACCTGGGCAGAAAGCAACAAGTATGGTTGTGCAATTCTTAACTACATAGCCATGCCTGTTTCTATAGTAATTTTTGCAGATAAGTTTTTGCATGCTTCATTTATTGAAAGACAGTACTTGTTAAACTATAGTTACAAATGGTTCTATCATCTGAGTGCAGGAAAAACGGTATTTTTGCTAACCAATCGGTTAGAGGAAGATGGGTACCTACATGCCAGTTGAGTGGTTCTTTTAATATCTGGATGAGATTAAAGTATCTGGCTACAACATTTGGTTATATGAGTCTTTTCTATGAGTCTTTTCTATATTCTCTAACATACACTTTCTATCGGTTTGTTGGTTCATATATTACATTGCCAGAAATTTAACAGGCATTAAAATAGTTCTTGTGTATCAAGATTATTGTCCTAAGACTTGATAGATGCATCAAGCTCATGTTATTCCGTAACAATATATTTGATTCTCAGTTTAATAAAGCTCCTTACAAAATATTTCTTCCTTCACTAATATTAAAACAGATGATACAAATAATTATTTGCCTTTTGCAGAATTTTCTGCAGCCCACTTGAATATATCTTACAAATTTGGAAGTAAATGAAATTAGTTCCAAGTTATAATTGTCTTTCCTTTGTTGTGTTAATTAACATCATTACCTGACCCAATAATGTGACAGAAATCAAATTTGCAAGCAAAAGAGTCATTCTCTTTATTTTTGATAATAACCCTATTTTAAATCAATTCAAAGAATTTAGAACATCAGCAACTGATGAGATAAAACCAATCTCTGTCTTCCTTGAATTCACAATGTGATGAATCAAAATAAACCGATGGTCTTTAATTTAAAATTTCTTTGTGTATTTTTGTCATCTTCTAAGGAATCTAGAATTTCAACTCTATCTACTGCTATCAATATGCTTATTTTAAATTAGCCCTAAGCAACTACATAATCAGTAATCTGCTTATCCTAAGGTGATTGTTAATTATTAAGAGCAGGGAAGCTTTCAAGTCTCTATTTTGGATACTCGCCTTCTGCAATTTTGGTTAATAAATAAAATTTTTGCTTTCATTTTTCACTTGAAATGATGTATTGGTGCTAATTCATTGTTCCCTCCCAGTTTTTCATAACTGATCTCTTCCTTCAACTATGCTAGAAGGCTTCGTTGTCTTCCTTCTATTTTGAATAATTTCTATAACTTTCATAGATTTGCCTGTGTTCAATCAATGTTAAGAAACATTGTGGTTGGCTTAGATTACGAACGTCCCTGAAGAATGTATATCCCTGTGTTAAACAAAGCATCAATAATCATGGAAGTTGATAATGAAATATTTTGATATTATCAAATTAGCTGACACAAAGATCCTTCAATTGCAAATATTTCTTACAAAGTGTTCCTGCTAAAATGTGCAGAAAATTTGCCATACTGCATTTTATTATAGCTTGTCTAAAACTTACTTTAAACATGAATACCAGATGAGCAGGTATTATAACTTTTCAGCAATATGTAGGAATATTTATGCTATTATTCTTTATTAGTGAATGAAGTGACTGTGTTTCATTCTATGGAGAAGACAATACATAACTTCACAACTCTAAATGTTTCATAAGAAAAAAAAACCAATAATATAACGGACCAGAATATAGGATAAGATGATTACTGATTGTCTAAAATGAACTAGCAAGGGAGACATGCTGCAGTTGTTAGACTTGCTATAAAATGCAGTCAAAATTATATTTCAAATCATACACTACCAGTCATCTAGTATAAAAAAAGAATACAACAAATAGTGTAGTCTCTGATAGGCAAAACATTGTGTAGGTCAAAGCTTATGAATCAAGGTTGATATTAAGCTGAATAGCAAAAACAACACACTTTTGTTCTTTCTTTTGATTTTATTACCTTATAATTTATATTCATTGGGAAGATAAAATTCTATTTCTTGTTTAATTAGCTGATAGTTCCTCGCAGGTGAGACCAATATAAAATATAGGTGGTGAGGCCAATGTTAAGAATGAAAGCTAAATAACAAGTGAAATGTTTTCTAGTAGTAAGAAGGTAAATGATATCAAGGAAGAATTGGTAAAGTATTCTGTTCTGCCCTCTTTAAATTACTGCAGCAGAATAGTGCAGTTAGAAAGAAGATTAGTGGAGAGGGGAATATCTTTGGGGGGGGGGGGGGAAATAGCAGAGAGGTGGACAGTTGCACAAACACACTCACACACTCATTTTCTTTAAAGCATTCGCTTGTTACAAGATCCTTAGACCACTGGAAATGTAAAAGATACTAGAATAAAATGGATGCTAGAGAGAAGTCAATAGGTGACAATGTACATTAGACTTAAAAGACTGGAGGTCATGTTGAAGAGGAAAACAAGACTGCTGAAGGGAATTCCAAAGTCCAGAGGTGCAAGGGAAGAAACTAGTACTGTAAAATGATTTATGACACTTAGGAGGTTGCACAGTATACTGATGAGAACTGGATGACAAGTCCAGTTGATCGATGATACGTTCTTAAAGGGGGAACCAAAGAAAAGAGCTCAGCTGAACAATATCCATGAAAGTACTTATAGAAAAGAGACAAGGAAGCCATGTGTAACCGATTTTAATTCTTAGTCCAATATTTCATAGATTTTATCTATTATACATCCTCCCTTGGATTTTTTAGATTTTTAAACTAGTTTTGTACAGTACACTTTTCTTGATGGTGTCTGACCTCCTTCTTCGTGCAAGTTGCACCATGGTGGTTCTTCTCTAAATTATTAATATATATATATATATAAACGAAGGGCTTTTTTTTAGTTTCTATCTACCAAATCCACCCACAAGACTTTTGTTGGCCTGAGTCTATAGTAGAAGACACTCAACCAAGGTGTGATGCTGTAGGACTGAACCCCGGAACCATGTGGTTGGGAAGCAAGCTTCTTACCACAGAGCCATGTCTGCACCTATACACATGCATATATACATATATGCATATATATATATATATATATATATATATATATATATATATATATATAAATATATATATATATATATATATATATATATATATATATATATATATATATATATATATATATATATATATATATATATATATATATATATATATATATATAACATCAAGATATATATATGTAGCTCATATTCATCTGAGGTAGGCATTCCTATAAAACTTTGTTCAAAGTTTTACCTATGCAGGTGGATGAAGTGAACTGAGGATTCGAGTGTTAGTGCTTCTTAAGATATATAATAGGTGAGGGATCATAAGACCTTAGGGCACATGACAGCAGAGATTTCTTTGAAATACAATATGACTATAGTTCTGGTATCATTTAAATTTAGAATGACCATCCTACAATTTAAAGGAATAGATAATTTCATATAATTAGTGGTAGAAGTTTTCTTCAAATGATTAGAATTGTTAAATTCTCTAAGATGAATTCATTCCAAAAAGACCACCCCAGGATTTTCTCTAGGATAAAATTCTCAACATCTGCATATTTTTTCAGATAAAACCAGGAACTTGTACTCTCTCCTGCTTGATATGTATTCTAATTTCGTATCCAAGGTACAAGTGGAAATTCTAGATACACACATAGGAATGCTCTGATGGATATCAATGACCTCCACTGTAAGCTGATGGCAGACTTCAGGTTACTAGAGAAAAAATGATAACTGTTTCTGTTGCCTTTGAGATGTTAAAAGAAAGGTTGATAAACCAGAGAAGTTATGTTTCTTTGGAATGGCTATAAGTATTCAAAATAAAATGTGTTCAGGAATTGGAGTTGTACATGAAATGGTGCGTTGCTTTCCTGATAATTGTCTTGCAATTGTTGCAAAAGTGCAATAGTAAATACATAACACACAGTGTGTGATGGTGCATAAATATCTAAAAGTACTGTAAGCAGTCTTTTATGTACAGCTGCAACACCACTGTAAGTCAAACCACTTGGGAGAATTAGCTTGGAGTGGGAGGGTTGTCGATTTTATTTGTGTGAGACATGTTAAGTTAATTATTTTAGTCGTGAGGAAGAGGCAGTGACCATGACCTATACAGGCCTTCGTAGACTGGTGAGAAAATCACCATTAATATCCAAGTTACATAGTGGCACATTATTGGCTGCAAGACAGACATTTGCAGGTGTGGAATTCCATCAGCTGGCTTTTTAGCTATGCATAAGGGCTAGTGTGAGGGTTGAAGTGATAGTGGTAGATACAATATGGTTGATAATAACTGGCTGAGTTATGAGTGTGTGAGAGGAGAGAGTATGAAACTAGTCTGCTATGAGAAACAGAGTTCATCATGGTAGTGAAATAAATGACATTCTAGGTTGTTTGGGCTTGTAGCAGCAACTGCAGCACCATTCTAGATGCTGAGTTTTATAAAGGGTTAATAAATGATGGAGACAGAAGTGTTTTCTGAATCTGAAGGGAAAGGCCAGTATTAGAAATGCAGCCCTTTCTAGGTTAAGGGTATGTGTTTACCAACAGAAGCCCTAATAAATTTTTAATAATATCAACAATTCAAATAATGGATTCACCACATAACACATTGTAATATTAAACAATTGATAACATAGTCACTCTACAACAGCAAACAATTACCCTTATCAAACATTTTTTCCCCAAATCCTAAGCCAGAATATACAGAAGGAAAACAGGATTATAAAATGTAAAATATGTACCTGCCATCTTGCTTTTGACATTGATTTCTTCCTTCCACCTGACATCAATCAATTGGACAGCAATAATAGCAGGAAAGTTTCATTGAAATAGCAATACTGACACTCTCTATCTAATACAGGAAAAAGAGAGAAGAGACTTAAGTCTAGTAGCCATTATGAGCTGTATGATATCCTTAAAGTAACAGCTACCAAACAACAGCATCAAAAATTAATACATCATGTGTTTAAGAGCAGAGGAAGCAACATTTGTGAGTTGAAAGTGAAGACCCCAAGAAGCACTCATGCTCTGATGATATTTAATGCAACCTCAGATCTATTGAATAAATCCACCTTAAACCTATAATGCTTAAATTATCAATACACAGAAAAAATTATTGGTGTTCAGAAATTGTTGCAGTAACTGCTACATATTATAATTACTAGCAAACAATAATATTTTGTTCAAACAAAACAAGTCTTTAGATCTAGTCCAAGCTTCTAATTTTGTCATTTTCTTCCCATAAGAATACAGTATTTGAAGTAACAATAATTATTAACAAAAGGTTTTATAAAATTAACCAAGACATTGAATAATAAAAGATATACATCGGTATTTTACTCATAAACATGCCTGCATTAATACTGAGTGTAGAATCTCTTGGATTTGTATTTTCTATATTACACAACGTTTTGAAGGTTCAACTCTTGTAGTTTTGAAGCATGAAAGAAACCTAAAAAAACTGCTGTTGAAATAAAGAGAATAGGGAAAAATTGACATTAAGAAAATAGCACCAAAAATGTCAATTATTTCAGATTTCAAGAGAAAATACTTCACTTAATCAGAATGTTATCATATTCTTATGTTTATTATATTTTGCTGAATTGAGTTGTCCGGAAAGTACATGCTGATTTTTAGTTGTTCATGTTCCAACACATTAGAACAAGCCAAATTTATCAACATGTATAAAATGCTTACATTTCCGGTTAGTACCCACTTTAACCTATCTCTTGAGAAAGACAGTTTGAAGTTACTTAATTCGTGTAAATTTGGCACCCCCATGAAAATGGAAGATTATAAGGTGCATTTTAGACACTTGATGCTTTTTTATTACCGTAAAGGCAAAAATGCCTCTCAAACAATAAAAACAGATATGTGCTGTGTACAGTGAAGGTGCTTTAGCTGACAGAACTGTATAGAAGTGGTTCAATAAGTTTAGAGTTGGTGATTGTAGCCTTATTGATGAAGAACGTCCAGGCAGACCCCCACCCACTTCAGATGATGACAAAATCAAGACATTGAGACATACTGTTCACAACTGGATGATTTAAAGGCAGCAATTCAAGAAAAAACCCCAGAATTTTGCAAACAGGAAAAGTGTTGTTTTCCATTGGGATTATGCCAGACCTCATATTTCTTTGGAAAGCCATCAAAAATTGTCGCAGCTTGGCCAGGATATGTTACCTCCCCTGCCATATTCACCAGACATTGCTCCTTTGGATTTTTATTTATTCAGCTCCTTTCAAAATAATCTCAATGGTAAAAATTTTAATTCTTTGGAGAACATAAAAAAACCACCTTAATGAGTTCTTTGCCAAGAAACCACCAAAATTCTGGGAAGATGGAATCTTTAAGTTGAAGGAAAGATGGAGAAAGGTTGTGCAACAATATTTAATGACATAATTTTGTTTTGTCTATTAAGTTCCCTTAAAAATCAGGATGAAGTTTGTGAACAACCCAATACAATAGTATCTGAAAGAGTGTTCTAGACAGTAGAACTTTTGTGCAATCCACTGGCTTGTCAGCTCCTGTCAAACCATCCAACCCATGCCAGTATGTGCCAGTCACTTATGTGAAAAAAATTTCCATTGCTTAGCATTCACTACAATAGCATCGAAACTTAAGGTTTCTTTGCTCTTGCTATAAATTTCAATTTTTATCTATAATCAAACTTTTATGCCCTTGTTTATGTTTACTCAAATGCTTAAACCCTTTCAGCAACAAGCGATCCGTAATCATTCTTATTAAAATGTTCAGATTTAAATTAAACCTTGGTAAAAAATATACTTCTAACATGAAGGATGTTGTGAGATTTCAGTTGCTTATGATATCATTTAAGATCGTATTTAAATTGAAGCAAGAATTATTGTGATTTTCATTATTTTAAACTTGGATGCTTGTTTTGGAATAAACTCACATTTAATTGTGTTTAAGTAACATCCCATATTGAGGTGCAAGTATTGCTCATTTGATTTATGTTATTCTAAAGGTTTTGCTTTTACTGTTTATTCATGTTT
The DNA here is from genome assembly GCF_046866305.1 of Octopus bimaculoides. Classification (NCBI taxonomy): domain Eukaryota; kingdom Metazoa; phylum Mollusca; class Cephalopoda; order Octopoda; family Octopodidae; genus Octopus; species Octopus bimaculoides. The sequence continues at coordinate 31,272,213 of NC_142931.1, forward strand.
GTTTTAAGTTATAAAATTCCTAATTTTACTTGTCTGTTTTAAAAGTAAATGCTAAGCAGTGGAAATGTCTTCCAAAAGCATCTAAGCATTGGGCCAGGTAAAACAACTTGAGAGGTGCAGAAGAACTAAAGGGTGATCATTCAGTAGTTGGTTAACATTTGCACCACATTAAATAATCAAAAAGGCAGCTTGATAAATGTGTAGTGCACAAATTGAATGAAATATAAAAACCTATGCCATTATAAAGTCTGTGTGCCTTTGCAGGTTCAATAAAACTTATCCATTTCTTAACTATGTAGCAACATGATAAAATAAGTTTTTATTACAGCTGTCAATATTTTATGCAATTGCTGACCTGAGGTAAAGCATCAAAATGCTTTTCCCTAAATGAAGCTGCATTAAAAAAAAAAATACTAAATATGACCACACTTTGGTCATTGGCAAGTAAGTTCCTTGACTTCTATTTCCTGAATCACATCACAGCTGAGAAGTATTGCCAGAAATCATCCAATGCATCAAAAAGCTGCCACATTTACATTCAGAAAGCATCTTTGATAATGCTTGACCTTAAATGTCACAAATGCCTTTGCAAAATGATATTTGACAAAGTGGCATACACAACCTTATCTAACCAGCTATCTCCTTAAACATTTATTCAACTGACCACCATTTTCTTAAGCATCTAAATGATTCCTACAGAATGCCTTCAACAACCAAGCCAACAGTTCAAAATACCTTTAAAGGAATCCTTGGCTCCATGACTTCAAAATTCTATATTTTTCCAAATCATTGTAGCCAATGTTATGTTAAACAACACAGTGTCAAAAATCTCTGTACATAATTAGCTCTGGTGGATTCCACTGCATGTCTCTACCAATAGCATCAATGTAGTTGAATGCATTTCATTTTCTTTTAGGATTCAAATCCCCTGATATTTTTTGATTGCCTATTAAATCTCCCCTTTGGTCTGGTGATCATAACCTGAGATGTTTTGAGCCCTCATGACAAGCTTGGTATATATACCATCAAGATGAAGTTCTTCATTGGTCCTTCTTCGTTGTTCAAATTTCAGCCCCACAGAGAGGAATGCTCTCTATACATTGTTAACTTCTGAATATTTGATTGTCAAATGTTTTAAAACTTATTATAGGAACTCTTGACTTATCCATTGCATGTAAGAAAATCTTTTGTATTGTCAGTAATGCAGGATCCAATGTACTCAAAGTTACTGACTTCCTTGAGATTTGTGCCATCAGTGGAACACATTAGTAGGTGGTTATTGATGGCCATGTGTTCAGACTGCTTTACTTTGATGAGTAGTATGACTTTAGCTGCTGCATTCTCAATAGATATCTTATGCATTCCTCACATCTATTAATTTTAATAGACTTATTTCTTGCTACATTCTTCTGATTATTATTTAGTTTGGCAGAATTTTTAAAGTATTGGATGATAAGCCTTGCAGTGTTTCCATATCTTTACCTTTTGGGTTTGGATTGCATGATGGCTGTCTTTGCATTTCATCCTTCAGGATAGATAAAATAAAGTACCTGTCAAGTAATAAGTAGAATTTAATTGATTATCTTCTTCCCCGATATTTATAGATTTGTGGCTGAGTTAGAAATGTTTATTTTGATTAGCAAACTTTATTCAAGGATATAGTGATTTAGAATCAATAATTAAAAACTGAAAGTATTTTTATACTATCTATATATTTTACAAAACCCATAAAAGTCCTGTTGAAAATATAAACATAAGCCTTCTACTCAAGAAATTAATCATAAAATGGCAAAGCAATCACCATCCTCATCATCGTCATTCAGTATCAATTTTCCATGCTGGCATAGGTTAGACCAACTGGAGCCTATCAGCAAAGAAAAAAAATGTCATCTAAAATACATTTCCCAAATTCATTTTATAAGAGAAATCGAGAAAGCTTTTTTCTAAAGTTTATCATTTGTTGCTGTTCAAATAATAATAGCGATACTTTGTTTCTTAGAAATTGATAAATTTCTATAGAATTAAAAGAATTAAAGATAAATATGAACAAACTTTTGCTTCTTGCAAAAATGAGGACTCTGAGTTGCACTGCAATAAATTATCAACTTCTTCCAAATATATACACTTCATTTATTGTATACTCTTCTCATTATTATTGACAAACTTATGGTCTAGTTTGTTAAATTAATAAGTTGCATACATTAATATGTTAAACTGTGAAGAAACTACAGACCAGTATTAGGTGGTAAAATTAGTTACAGTGAACTATTGTTTAAACTAATATTTATTTGATTTTAATTACAAAGCAATGAAATACTTTAAATGTTCACAGAAATACAGGACCAGCAATAAAATGATAGCAATTATCTTTGATGGTTTCAGTTAGGAAAATCATGATTATACAGTTTAGAAAGAACACATCAAATCATAATTACTCCCAATGAATAGTTGAACACACCTAAGATGAATGTTATTTCTCTTCAATATTTCTTTATATAAATGAAGTAAAATATGTTTGAACAAAATTCTTTATTAAAACTCCATTTCCTTCAAAATGCTTTACATTTTATATTGGCCAGGAGCATAAAGATAATTTTTTGTTAAGTCAAACTTGTTTCAAAGGAGTTCAGTTTTAATTTTAACAAATAATTCTTTCACTTGCCCTCTCCAACGACATAAATATAGCTAAACTGTTTGATGAAGAAGCCAATGTGGCAATGGCTCACTAGTTCAGCCCTGCAAAAGTTAACTAGAATTAAAAGCATTGTTTGCATATCTAAATTGAAGAATTTTAGAAGTATCTGGATTCTTGAACCAAATAGCTTGACAATAGTAATGCATCGTCGAAAAAGAATTGTGAATTCAATATTTATTCTGTATTTATCATTTGATTGAACTATGAGTACCCATGAATCTATTTGAGTTAAAAGAAAATTCTGTTTTGAAAACAAATCAAAAATAGTTGGATTGGTTTGAAAACTAAATATTGATGATTGGACAATTGAACACACTGTGTTGCCATTATATACAAGACAATCTATCTTGAGTATGACAATATGAGCTTTAGAGTGGCCCTTAGCAATAGGTAATTTTTCAAAAGTTACAACTTTGCTGCTCCCTCCTACTAATCCTGTTCCAATAAACAAAACAACAGGGTGTGCAAAATCTCAGCTTAATCAAACAACTGCTAGGTGACCCTCAACTGCCTTGAAGTTGGAACATAGTATACACAACAATTAATTCTGTTCAAAAGCAATATACTGTTCCCTTTCTTGACCGTTTTCATTTTTCTTCTTAGAGAAATTTATGTGGACACATCCAGGCAATCTCAACAGATGTTTAAAAACGTTTTGAATTAAATTTACCAATAGCTAATTTGAAAACTTCCTGAAATAAGATGAAAAACTTAGGAAATATTAGGTTTTCTTAAGAAAGCACACAACTTCTATAAGAGAAACACATTTTTATTAACAACGATAATTTATATAGAACCAAAAACATAATGTGGACACTGAACACTGAATATTGAACTTTATTTTTGCATAAGAGAGGATTTAGTGGTAGTTGGGCATGTTTTACGGTTTTCGGTATTGATCTGTAAAACAAATTGTTTCTCAGTTTGATCTTTTGTGAGAATGTTATTGTAATCCTGAATGAGTTTGATACCTCTTACTGCAACATTATTCACAACAACTGTCTTCTCAAGTCCCCTTTTGTAACCACGATCGTCCTTCCATAACAGAAACCAGACTCAAACATACCTTTGAGCAAGAAAAATACATATTCTACTTAAAGAGTTCTTCTTCCCAAGAGATAACTGAAATTGATCTTGAAACAGGTATATTTTGAATGCGTGAATTGCTTTTGATACTCACCTAGCATGACTTACAGCTCCTGGTGTATGTAACGATATCCTGTTCTTCCGAATGCTGCCAAGAAAGATTATTATTAAGTCCAACAATTCTCGGTAATCCTTTTGCTGTTGTTTCTGCATAGAAAGGTGGTATTCAAGAAATCCAAGAATGGTAGAACAGACATCATCAGGCACTTCATTGCTACTAGTTATGTAAACCCTCTTGTTGAGTTTCGTCCAGGTTTCTCTCAATCTTTTGAAAAACGCCATGTCTGGACCAGAAGTTGAACTCATCAGTGAGTCAAAACAGCCCCTAAAAACTAACTAAAAAATGTGATGATGCCAAAAGAAGAACAACAGGCTGTGATTGAACAACTTTTCAAGATTTGTACTGGCACCATTCACTCAACTTGTGTTGCTTGCTGTCGTATCACAGCAAAGTTCCTGAATTGTGTTGGTTATACTCCACTTCTCAACTGCTTCATAAACAGCCATGGCTTGCTATCCTCCTGAAGATGCTGGAATTTCAGGGACTCCCAACAATAGCTCCTTGACTCGAAATGTTACTATTATTGCCAGTCTATCAACCTTTTCAATGCCTGTGAGTGCTGGGAGCAGCTTTCCATCCCAGTGCAGCACTAATTCTTGACAATCATTTAGGCTAAATTTGTACTGTATTTCTAGGTGTCTCGCTTCTCTAAATTTTGGTGTAAGGCATTTATAACGAGTATGCAAAGCACATAACATTAGAAACATAGTATTACAGGGCTACCAACACAACAGGGGAAGATCTTTATCATAATGCAGACAAGTCATATTAGTTCGCTGTTTATCACTAATGTATATTTCTTAATATTTTATTTCTCAACCTTACTATTAGGTGCAGTACAATTCTTTCAATGGTGTTTACTCTATACCTCCACTCTATCCCCAGCTTTGCAAGTTGCCTTCCCCATTATATTTATTGTCACTTATCCTTCTATTACCAAGAATAAATGTGAACAAGTTTTTAATTTAAGAGAGAATTATATATGAGATAAAAATTTTTATCGGAAAAAATGACTTTCCGGATGAAAACTTCAAAATTTCATGGTTAATGAGGGTCGCGTTGCAGTTGTTTGATTGAGCTAAAATTTTGCATAGATTGTTTTTTTTTTGTTAATTGGAACAAGATAGGGGTGGGGAGCTAAAATTTAGAAAGTTGAAAAATAAGGGCCACTCTAATAAGCTTGCATAAGGGACACTGGATACTTTAAATATTGTCAGTTTTAAGTGATGCATTGTTTTCTTAAAACAAAAAGGCAATCTATCTCAAGCAAGATAACCAGTGCTTGTATAAGAAGGTTTTAATGTTTGATATTGGTAATGAGAAAAACGAAAATGAGTGTTTAAAAGATTGTTGTTATCTTTACATTTGCTTTAGATAAGAATTTGTTTACTCCTTAATAGAATACTGAAATTAGTAATGATAAGATCACAAAAATGATCAGATTGATTTTATCTATTTTAATCATTTGCACTAAACTAACTTCTTAATAAAGGAAACTATCTTTCAAGGTTATGCTGAAAGGAAAGAAGCTATATAAGAATTGATTACTATGTTCTAAATACAAAAATGCTGTGAATCTCTGCTATACTGCTAGAGAACTAGCAATTCAATTGTACAAGACTAACTAGTAGTGGTATCACCTATTATACCCCCTCAGATGGTGTCATAGGAAGAACCAAGGTGATATAATTAGTACTGGAAATAGTTGTGAATAAGCTAACAGAAAAATAACTGATATAAAAATTTCATTGACATTTTACTTCTGTTGACTGCAAAAGGTTGATTTTTCCATACAAAATGCAGAAGAAGGAATCATTTGTAAAATGTGAGAACACTGAGGTAGAAAAGTGACATGCTCTAAGATTGAATACTTGTAATGATTAAAGGTAAATGGTTTGAATAGTATTTGACTGTTGGATATACGACTTGGCTGTGAATTTGAGTAAAGTATCATTTGATGTATACAGAGTTACTGACATGAGCGTGTGAATTTAAATAGCAGTAGCTGGAATAAAATGATGTTTAATATCTTAGTTGTGGAAAGGTATATATTGCTGAGGAAGAGTGCATACAAAATGAGAGGTTATTCAAAGGATATTGCACTTCACAAATGGAATGACACAAGATTAAGTGGAAAGACAACATGCTATAAAGAAATATGAAACACCGATGAGTTTTGTATAGGTTGAAGTAAGAGTGGTTCCAGTATATTCATATTGCAAGAATTTGTGTTTTGCTTCAAGCCTGCACTTTCTTTCCTTTTGCTAATATTTTCCTGCTAAACAACTGATTTTTACTTTTCAGAGTCATACACCCCTTCCAATAAATATGATGTGAAGGTAGAAATAGTGTCAGATTTGGTGATGGCTATAATCAATGTGATGGGAATAATCATAACAATGGACTTAGTAGTAAAACTGGAATTTGCAAGTGAGTTGACATTAGGGAAAAGATGAACATTTAGATGATGATATAATAAAGATAGCAGCAGAAGAAATTCACAATGATGGTAGCAAGGGTGGGAGTGATGCAAATAAGAGCAAAGACAATATTGACAGTTATGATAATTGTGGTACTGGAGGCAGTTGTAACTGAAATGGTGATGTTGATGTTGATGATAATAATGATGATGATGGAGATAATTATAGTAATGATAATGTGATTGAGTTGATGATAATAAAATGATGAAGAGGGATGTTGGTGGTGATAATGATTTCAAACCTGTAATCATCTAATGCTGTTATTTCTCATATCTGTGAATAGAATAACACCTCCCTATTATTGCCATCATGATTAGACCACCATCGTCACCTCTTACCTTATGGAAAAAGCAGCCACGTATATAATATTTCCCATCAAAATAATGAAAGGCATTTAATAAAAGGCATAGTTGATCAGTGAGAACTCTTACTCCTTTTATCTACCTTTGTACAGAATGCTACCTTGCAGAATCAAGAATTCTTTATTAGAATATCTGTAAAGTTAAACAATATATATCGTGAAGCAAAAGTAGTAAAATATGTGAATGATTTAAAAAGCTGTAAATCTTCGTATGATGCCATAAAGAGTGAAAGGAAGTGTGAAATAGAGAAAAAAGGACAATCTTTCAGCTTTTGCTACAACCTGATTGGCTAGAGCTGAGACAGTGTCATCTTACTTGAATGTTACAAATTAGTTTAGAGTTTTAAAGAAATCTCAGGCCATGATGTATTGTTCAATTTAACACTCTTTTAATGCTTTTGTAACCATAAATCTTATGAAATAAACTGCCTACTCATTTCAGTATCGAAAAATCAAGAATTTAGAAGGATCTAGAAAAATAATCAATGAAGTAATTAGAGTATAACTTAACAAAACATTCTAATATGAAATTAAAACTGAAAGTCTTAACTTGAAAATGAACATTATAAGGTTAGTAGTTTTGTATCATGGAACAGAAAGTGATCAGAGACAAATTGCTATCAAAATGGTTAAGCCCACTTATAATATTTAGCCTTCGTTGGAGGCTAGAAATCAAAAAGCCATTAAATGAAACTATTGATGCCAACTAAATGATGTTTGTCATTTTACTCTTCTTTATATGTCATCAACACTCATAGCCCATGTTTCACTGCCATGTAGCATCACAGTTTGCACACATGCATCATACAGTCTACCTTTTCCTCTAAGTGAGAGGCCCTTTGTCACTAGCAGAGGTAGGAGCTCTCTGAACTTTGCCCAGGCTATTCTTATTCTAGTGGCAACACTCTCAGAGCATCCACCCCCACTACAGACTTGGTCACCTAGGTAGTGGAAACTATCAACTATCAATTACTTCTGTGTGTCTGGATATGTATAACTACTAGTACTTGTATACTAGGTGGATTAAAATACATCTAACATTTACACTGCATGTATATCCCATCATTCCCACATGAGCCAGGATAATCCCCATTGTAACTATTATTAACTGCATATGGTGACAAAGTTACAATTTTTACAGCTTAACAACCTGATGTAATTATAATACAACATGTGGTTATCTACATTCCCTAAGTTATACCTTTGTAATAACATGAATACTGTCTGCCTATATCCAGAATTGATAATAATCTCAACCTTACTTTTAGTGTCTATGAATGGTTTACGCACTAGTTTTGCAATACACAGTTACTCCACTTCAACAATAGTCTACAAACCTAAATATACTTTTAGCATCTGTTTACCATTTAATTACTTTTCAACTACCTGCTTCTCCTTCCACGACTCTCATGCAGATAATTACTTGTTGATTGGATGTGTATCTCTGATACAACTAAATAAAACGCTACTCACATATCCCGTAAGTATTTCCCATAGCCTACCCATTAGTAAGGAAAGGACTCACTTGAATATTCATGCCTTAAATGTTCTTATATTTATATGTATTCTTATAATTATTTCTATTCTTATTTTATTTTATTCTTTTGTTTTACTGGTCTTGTAATTTATTGATAGTCCTAACAGACCTGAACAGTGCCATTGTTTTTAAATGTTAACTGACCAATTAGGTTGTAGGATTGACTTTGACCTCCCCCTACTATGCATAGGGATATTGGGATTAGGTTTCGGTCAATAAGTAGTATATATTAACATTGCACTAATGTTCTACCCAGATTTCCTTTCATTAATGTACTTATATATTAACTTTCCCCTAACAGGTTCAATTTAAGTTACCTCTGCCAACTCCCTGCAAAATGCTATATCTATTAAATAGCAGTTAGCCTCTAACTTCTGACCCCTGTAACATGGACCATACCATTAAAACCACCACATAACATACTACCTTCACTATTTCCCTCAGTATTATGGAAACACGATGTAACCCACAGCCTATGGATATATCTCCTGAGAGTGACTTTATTTACTTACCACAGGATGGAAGACCATGGATTATAATAACACCTTAAAATGAAGTTCTTACTTTTCCTTACCATCTCTATTACATTATATTATTTTTTTGTTTTTACCTATTTTATTCTATTTTATCTTATTTTACCCTACTCTATTATTCTAACTGAATTTCCCACATGTTAGTTTCCTAACATTTGTACTCTCTGAAGAAGCCTTGAGTTTCAACCATTATCCAGTCTCTTCCAATGTTTGTTCATCCCTGTACATCACCTTATGTGATGAGGATGACTTGAAAGAATCTGAGGCCTCATGGTAGAAACGGCTGTAAGGGATTTGTATCTGTACACCCATCTATTATTATTCATTAATTTCTATATATGTATATATATATCTGCTTACATATTAATTGACTGATTTCACTCTTTTACTTGTACCACTTAAACACATGCTTGTTATAATTTAATAAACACATATAATGGAATGTTTACTGGCTGATGTTTGTTGATAGGAAAGCAGACATTAAAGAATGATGATGACAAAAATAATGATGATGTGTGTTCCTCTCTAACTTACATACTGTACATCTCTGGCTTGTCTTTCACTTTTTCATCTTTCTTTCACACCTGGACTATTCATTGTTCTTTCACTTAGAATTTGCACCTTGTACTTAGCTGAACTTTGTCTCACATTTAGCTGTTCCTCATTCACAGACTAGATCTTTGAATTGCTCAGTGGTTAAGGTACAAGCATGAGAATAGGTCCATTTACACCAGCTGTATGTTGGCTATATTGAGGTCTAAATTCATTCTCAATGTACTGATGTAATCCTGGTCCATAAATATACAATCAATAAATTCAATGCCACTTAAGTCTACCCTTAAAAAACTAAATTCTTACATCTTGTTCATCAGCACCTTTCACCATTCTTTCAATTGTACCTTCTCCCTCTCTGTTAGCTACTCCATTTCCTTAACATTATGGTCTCTATCAATCATCCCACTGTCACTCTCTCTATTTCTGTTTTCTTCAAACCCATCAAGTCCCACACTTACCTCAAATTTCTTTTTTCTTCACAATCCATACCAAGCATGCTTTCCCTTATTTCCAGTTCTTCCATCTTCACTACCTCTTTAGTTGTAGTCAAAACTTTTGAGACTAAGGCTCAGTACGTAGCTGGTCTATATATTCTATGGGGTTACTCATCTACCTTCTTCAGGCTGCTCTTTCACATACCCATGTCAATGACTGCAACTCAGCTCTTACATCCCTCATCCAAAACGAAACATATTGAGTCACCTGTCCTCTCACCTACTAATCCCACAACTCTGTTCCTCCACCATACTATCCTTCACCTTTTCTGCTGCCTACAATCTGATACTACCTTTTGTTTCTTCTCTTTCTCACCCATTTCCTCCTATAAGCATGTCTGTATCCTACGTAGCCTTCTCCTAAACAGTTCCACTTTCCCAATGTTCTGTTCTTCTCTCTGCAGCTCTACCCTGCTTCTATTTCCCTTTTCAAACCTACTTTTTACATTTTTCAAATGTTTATAGATAAGTAAATTATGTATTCTAAATTTAACAACTCAACAGATGAATATGCAAAGCACTTTTAATGGTTTTCCTGCAACCAATAAAATATTGTGATCTGTTTATGAATATGTTTGCTATGTATTGTCATATTTGAATAATTGGCAACGTAAATCTGATATTTGTAGTTCAATAAGCCTCAGGTTGGAATAAATTATACATACACTTTAATATCAATATAGAAGTTCTTTTTCTGTTTCTAATCACAAATGTAGGTTAATACATATGTATTATGGTCTCTCTTGTCCATTTAATTATAAGCACATCCAGTTATTATATCAAGTAAAATACCTTATCATTGAATTAAAAGTGTAAAGTGGCTGAGTGTGTTCTACAGTCATGACATATGTACCCATGACATATCTGTAAAAACGTCATGACACAGTATGCCATAGGTGGATCATAAATTATTGGACCATGAATTTCAAGCTACCCAATGGGCATCTACACAGTCTCCAAATTCAATCACAAGGCATGGATCTATTAAGGCTATAATTAAATCACTTGCCTGGGATGCTACATCATGAGATCTATACAAATTTAGAATTATACTTATATATAAAGATTAAACATGAAACAGTTAATTACAGTTCAAGTTTGTGTGATATATTCTGAATTTTATGGATAATTTTGTCTCATATGTATTTACTAGTGATACTTAAGTCAACTTTTGTGGGGCTAATAAAGAGTTAGTAAATTTTTACATAGGATCCTGAAATAAGAAATATGGTTGTTCAGGTGTAAAGAGGCTCAGTCATATTCTGAATATTGAGCTTGGAATTAATCTATTGATTTTATAGATTAATCTTGCTCATTGTGTTTCAATAAGATTTCCAATAGGTGTTTGTGACAGAGATGAAACTAATCAAAGGTACAATGTGTTTTTACTTAATGTAACTTCTTGTTTTATTGGAGAGCAGCACATATCTTTTTGAGTGTCTGATTTTCAACTCAGATGTGAATTAATAGTCCACTTCTTTAAATTTAGCCATTTTAATATGTATATGTTTTGAAAACACAAACGAAATTGCTATTTGTGGATACTTGTGAGATTAAAAATTCATATTCGAATCTATGTTTGAGGTTTTCTTCTTGCATTACACACAAAAATTCATATCATTTTATTATTTTTCTCAAAATATTGTCAGTATTTAGTATAAACTATTTGAAATATGCTTTCCTAAAAGGACAATGATGTACAAAATATTTTAAAGTGGCATTTATTAGAAGGATAGAATTAAAACAGTTTAGTATTTTTGTTTCTTTATAAATGCACAGATGTTCAATTTAAATAAGATATATAATCTAAATAGGGTGTACAATCTAAATAAAGGACTTAATAGTAGTTAAAGGTAGAAGATTTAATATTTATATATTTATCTTATAATTTGTAAAAGCTTAACAGTTCTCCAAAGGCCATCATCTAACCTTCTATTTAGAAGTGTGAAATGTGCCTATAAAGAAAAAATAAATAAAAAGACCAAAAGAACGCCATGGTAGAGTAGAAAATATTGCAGAATTATATATAAGAAGCACAGGATGGATGAAGGTTAAGTTTAAATCTTAACAAAAATATTTTTATAGAAAATAGCTGATTGAATGTATGATAAGAAGATTACTTAAATTAGCTATTTCAGTTGAACATCATGGAATGGTCAGCTGCAAATTCAAAATGAAATGTGTAAATATCTCCTAAGTATCAATAGCACACACTTATGTACATACCACTACATGCATATGCATACAGTGTATGCATATATGTATGTATGTACATATGTATCTATGTGTATTTATACATGTGTGTGTGTGTGTGTCTGTGTGTGTGTATGTTGGTTTATATACTATATGCATAGATATTTAGATACACACACACACAAACACATATGCACATATACACAGCAGTGCTAATTCATAGTGATTAGTAGTAAAATATTGAACTTAAATATGTTATTAGGGAATTACTTCATGATATATTATGTAAAATATGTGAAGAAGAATAAAAATAATATTTCTTGAGAATTTACAAGCAGGTCAATTTATAATCGATTAGGAATTTGGTACCTTGAAAAAAATTGATAATCATTTAAATTTGGGGAAAACTATAATTTAGTTTGTAGGGACCAAATCAATATTTGTACATTTATCACTTGTATTGATTAAAATGAAAGATACATTGAATATGAAAAGGAAGACTTTACTTTTCACACACACACACTCACACACACACACACACATGTCTACACATGCACATTACACATTTATCTATATATATGTGTGTGTGTGTGCAAGTGTATGTATATACATTTGTGCAATTGCATGTATACCAGGTTTAGTTAAAAGTTTTTTTCAGATTTTCACTGATGATTTTTAGAAACTTGCATTTTCATGTTATATCATTAATTTGATACAACCGTTGCTGATTTTATATATATTTTTTATTCTCATATATAACATATAAACGTTACCTGTTTATGTTTTTTTTATTTTATAGCCTTGGTAATAAGTAGTGAAACATTCCAATTAGCTCCATTTTACAGTACCTGTGGAAAAAAAAAGGACTGACTGCAAGAGTAATGGCAAAAGAAATTAATGATGTGGAATACCCAGGAAGTGTCAATGAATGTGTAGCACAAAATTGCTTCAGATATTTCAAGGAAAGTGACAAGCCAAGGTCAGGAATATCTGTTATGGAAGATGAGGCCTTGCTTGAAATGTTTGAACAATAACCAAGCATTCATGCATTATCAGTAGAACATCGTCCTTCACCAATCACCATCAGTTGTCACCTCTATAAGCTCAGTCTTGTGGTATAAGCATGGAATTTAACTTCTGGTACAATGATGGTAACCAACAATAGAATATAATGGGATATGTTTTGATGAATAAATGCTTTTTGTAATTTGTTTAAACTATTAATATAAAAAGATTGTTGACTCATCCAGTATATTGATATTTGCTTTTATGTATTGCTATGTATAAAGCTATCAAATATTTAGTCAAGATAATCTCAATGCTTTTAAGTTAAATTTTACAAGGACAAGTGTATAAGTGACTTTTAATTTGCCATTCAGTTACGTCAGAGTGGCAAATTCATTTCAAACAAAACTTCAGATTGACTGTTGAACTTTTTCAAAAATGGTCTCTTGCCTAGAGCTGTGAATTGTGTTGGTGTTTGCTAAGTGTGTATTTTTTTTTATAAGTGCATGTAGATATATTTTGTCCCTATTTACAATATCATTTTATGTACATTTTCTTTATTTTTGGCATTTATTGGAAGGATAGAATTAAAACAGTTTAGTATTTTTGTTTCTTTATAAATGCACAGATGTTCAATTTAAATAAGATATATAATCTAAATAGTGAGTACAATCTAAATAAAGGACTTAATAGTAGTTAAAGGTAGAAGATTTAATATGTATGTATTTATCTTATAATTTGCAAAATCCTAACAGTTCTCAAAAGGCCATCATCTAACCTTCTATTTAGAAGTGTGAAATGTATCTATAAAGAAAAAGTAAATGAAAAGATTAAAAGAATGTCATGTTAGAGTAGAAAATATTGCAGAATTATATATAAGAAACACAGGATGGATGATATATATATATTTATATATGGATTTGTATATGTAAATTTGCCTATATCTGCATTTATGCACATGTCTACATGTATGCACTAAGCATATTTTTCACTGTGATAACGTTTCTGCACAAGGCAATGGCCTTGTGCTCTTAGAATATTGATAGACAAAAGTGTGCATTTCTTCCTCAAATATTATCAACTTCTAATCACCATTAATAATACAAATTTTACATCTACAGATATTTTAGATGAAATTCTAACCACGTTTTGCACTTGAACACCTCCAATTGCAAACTATATATAGAAATGCTCCAGCTGCCTAAAGCATATTAATGATAATTTATTAAAAAATACTTCAGTTAAATTGTTTAAACTTTCATCGAACAAACAAATATTTAGTGATTATCCAAAACATTACAGTGTCATCCTAACTAGAAATGTCATTAATTAGAATTTATCATATACTGGAGAAATTATATACATAACCACAAAAAGACACAGAAGAAAGTACTATATTTAGCATAATCCACTATTCAACTTAAATGTAAATACTCCCACAGCTAACTTTGTTTTTACTTAAAAAACCATATTCTTTGCAGTGTAAGCTTTGAAGTATCTTTAAGAAAAATCAACTTTTAGTGTATTTGTTATTCTGTCACTCCTAATGTTGCCCATATCTAGGCTTTTTTCAGTCTAGCAACCTCAACCAAAGTTCAGTCCCAGTATAACACATTGAACAATTGACTTCTACCATAGCTCTAAGCTGAGCAATGCCTTGTATACCTTATGAGGGAATTTAGTAGAAAGAAATTGTGTGGAAACCTGTTTTATATATGTATATGTATATGTATGTTTCCTTGTGACAGTACTTTTTTCCCGCACACATACACACACTCACATGCAAACACATATATTTGCACACACACATACACCTCCTTCATATATATATATATATATATATATATATATATATATATATATATATATAAACATGTATGTATATATATATATATATATATATACATGTATGTATATATATATACATATATATGTGTGTATATATATATATATATATATATATATATATATATACACACACACACATATATACATACACACATATATACATACACACATACATACATAATTGCTGTTTTAGTGAACTTAAATATGTACCTGTAGAAGCAGAAATTGTAATAACAGCAAAGTGCTAAGTTGTCTCAAGTCAGGTTCTCAGCCAAAAATTTAACCAAAATTGAGCCAAAATTGCAATATTTGTTCTGATAAAGAAGAAAGTTTACAGCAGATTCTTTGTTTATGGCTGTTAAATAATCAGAAGTCTACTTAGCATAAATGAGTGTCCAAATTTGGATTTTCTCCAGAGTTCTGCCACATGATGCTAAGTAGCCTGAAAGAAGAGAAAGTATGTAAGGTATGGAGGAGTGTGTAATTTCCTTAGGGAATATTAAAATTTAAAAAAATCAAACTAAAAGGTAAAAGGTGTGGGGGGAGGGGGGAAATATGAATATGCAAAGCTTTTGAAACAAACCAACGAATCTGTATCTGATTGGAATCATACCAACAATAATGGAGACATATTGAATTGCTATGGCAAAATTCTGCAACATTGACCAAAATACTGAAGATAATGAAAATAAGACATTAAAATCGAAGTTGTGCTCTACAGTACAGTTGCAGTGTTAATCATCATCATCATCATCATCGTTTAACGTCCGCTTTCCATGCTAGCATGGGTTGGACGATTTGACTGAGGACTGGTGAAACCGGATGGCAACACCAGGCTCCAGTCTGATTTGGCAGAGTTTCTACAGCTGGATGCCCTTCCTAACGCCAACCACTCAGAGAGTGTAGTGGGTGCTTTTACGTGTCACCCGCACGAAAACGGCCACGCTCGAAATGGTGTCTTTTATGTGCCACCCGCACAAGCCAGTCCAGGGGCACTGGCAACGATCTCGCTCGAAAATCCTACAGGAGCCAGTCAGGCGGTACTGGCAACGGCCACGCTCAAAATGGTGCATCTCATGTGCCACCCGCACAAGAACCAGTCCAGGGGCACTGGCAACGATCTTACTTGGCTTGCCGGGTTTTCTCACGCACAGCCCATTTCCAAAGGTCTCGGTCCGTAGTCATCGCCTCGGTGAGGCCCAATGTACGAAGGTCTTGCCTCACCACCTCAGCCCAGGTCTTCCTGGGCCTACCTCTTCCACGGGTTCCCTCAACTGTTAGGGTGTGGCACTTTTTCACGCAGCTATCCTCCTCCATTCTCACCACATGTCCATACCAGCGCAATCGTCTCTCTTGCACGCCACAACTGATGCTTCTAATGTTCAGCTTTTCTCTCAAGATACTTACACTCTGACGGGTATTCACATTGACATTACACATCCAACGGAGCATACTGGCTTCATTCCTTGCGAGCTTACGTATGTCCTCAGCAGTTACAGCCCATGTTTCACTGCCATGTAGCATGGTTGTTCGTACGCATGCGTCATACAGTCTGCCTTTTACTCTGAGTGAGAGTCCCTTTGTCGCCAGCAGGGGTAAGAGCTCTCTAAACTTTGCCCAGGCTATTCTTATTCTAGCAGCTACACTTTCAGCGCACCCACCCCCACTACTAACTTGGTCGCCCAGATAGCGGAAGCTATCGACTACCTCTAGTTTTTCACCCTGGAATGGGATAGAAGTTGTTTCCTGTTTGTTTGCAGTCTTTATTGCACCTGAACATCTGCCACAAACAAAAACTAACTTGCTAGTTAACCTGCCTTTGATGTTGCTGCACCTCTTATGTGTCCATAGCTTGCACCGGGTACATCTTATAGAGTTACTACCTACTCCTTTTCTACTAAAGAAACATATTTACTCTTCAGGTTTGAACTAATATTTACTCTTCAATCTCTTGTTCAATGAATATATATTCAATGAATACTAATAGTCTGCATATTTCTCCGAATTTAGCATTAAATTTGTATGAAATATTTTGAGAACTGGATTTTCTGTCATATCGTAAAAGATTTCAAGCTTGTTTCATCCAAGCAAACTGTAATAAGAAGAAATATTCAATGAAATACATATATGACAGTTTTACAACAGCCAGCCATATATTAATTTCTAAGTTAACAGAGAAAGAACTATGACAAGTGCTAGAAGTTAAACTTTCATTCCAACTAAAGACCTTAATTTTAATCTCTTTCATGTAAACGTAAGGAGAAAGGTGATTTGTTTGTACACTTGTACACAACCTACAAGCAATCGTACATTCAAAATTGAAGCTGGTTCTTTTTTTGTTCCTTGTTAAAAAGATCTGTATCAACTTCGTCAAACCCTTCTCTTCCCCACTTTTCAATAATGATGATTCTGCATGCAGAACTTCCAGGAAGAATTTCTTGTTGCTAACTTTGCCGTCAACTCTAATAACATGAGGCAAATCTTCCCCAAAATTTACCCTTTCAGCAACACCTGACATACCACCACAGCATACTCATATATACCAAGTCTTAAATTACTGGTCACTTTAAATCAAAACCATTGGCAATGTTTCTGACAATGTTCTTTCCAAAACAAGATGCTCTAGAACTCACTCCTTTCCCCAACAAATTCTTCAATCTCTTCGTCTCCACAAGATATACTCTGATTTTTGGAAACATGCTCTAATGCATTCTGTTCCCCAGGAAGAGTAATCCTTGAACCAAACCTTATTACACTCACTTTCAACATCTCAAATGTTATGGAATAAATCCTGGAAAACAACTTTCTCTGCTAGACATTTTCTCCCTCCCTTCCTACCACTTTAATGAGCATTGATATGGTTTTCTTAAACATATATGTAGTCTCCTATGTTGCACATCAGGAACTTGCTCATGCAAAAATTCGTGAAAGCAAAATTATGGCACTCAACATCAACAGAGTTTTCAATTGTGTCTGATATGTGAATAACTTATCAAAACTTTCCTATGGATTTTATAACACTCTCATTTCTTGGATTGGTGATTTCCTGTTGTAATACATTATTGAAGCATCTGCTGATGGATCTCTCTTTGAGCCATGATCTATGACAAGGCCAGTACTCAATATTTACTGGGCTTCTATCCTTTACTCAGTTACTCTCTTAATCCTCCTTCTCTGTTTATTTACATTGTTCTTTCCACAGTCCCCACATTAATCACTATTCCCAATATGTTTTCTCTGGAATGTTTATTCCTTGAAAGATACTTTGCTGTACGAGGCTTTCCTACTGTTGTTGAGCTTGTAATGACAATGACATCATCGGTATCAATATCAATTGTCTGGAGGGCTTTTTAGGTCATAGTGGAAACCTGTTCCTTCAAAATAAAATCAATAAAAAATACTATAAAAAAACCACTCCAGTAAAAATGTTTTATTTTTCAAAACCTTAAGCTGTATAAAAGTTAAATACAGTTGGCTAGTTGAACTGTATGTGTGGCACGAACTGGAAGAGCAAGAAAAAAGACAATGAATGTGATATATGCAGGACCTACAAGAAAAATTTGGCAAGACACTACATGATTGCTAAATGGCTGCTGAAGGAGGAGTTTCTCAAATATTCAAACAGGCTGTAAGGTTCATTATTTACATTATTTACATTCAACAGATATTCGTTCTCATCTTGTTTATTGTTAACACATTTCGGCTGATATACCCTCCCACCTTCTTCAGGTGTCTTGGGGAAATTTTGAACCCAGGTTCCAAATTTCCCCGACACACCTGAAGAAGGCTGGAGGGTATATGATCCGAAACATTGCGCTAACAACAAACAAGATGAGAACGAATATCCGACGAATGTAAATAATGTAAATAATGTACATAATTCCTCATCTCTTAAATATAGAACTGTATTAGGATGTAAGGTTATTTTCTTTGTTAAGGAGCGCATCAGCAGATAACTACAATACTCCCTTTAGCTCTCAGGATCTAGGATTGATGTAGTTTACATCCATCCATCCATCCATACATACATACATACATACATACATACATACATAGGCACCCTGTAGTGGTGCTGAACTGTTGAACCAAGTGAAATCGTAGTTGGGGCTAATGCCAGTGCTGTCTGACTAGCAACAATGCTGGTGGCATATAAGAAGCACAATTCAAGCGTTGAGCCTCATAGAGGCAGTGCTTGTGTAGACCTGTCAAGCCAAGTGAAATTGTAGTCATGGCCAATACTGGTATCAAGCCAATGGCACCCATGCTGGTGGCACATAAAAAGCACCCACTACACTCTCAGAGTGGTTGGCTTTCAGAAGGGCATCCAGCCATAGAAACCTTGCCAAATCAGGTTGGAGCCTGGTGCAGCCCCCCTCACCACCACTCCCATTTTTCACCTTACCAGTTTTCAGTCAAACACTTGCTAGCATAGAAAGTAGACGCTAAACAACGATAATAGAGATGATGATGATGATGATACATAGGGATCCCTATCCTCACAGGACCTTTGTGACCATTGGACTTTACACATTTATCTGCCATTAATGTACAATCAACACTTAAAATGTTCATCTACAATTCTTAACCATTCTAACTTATTTGAAAATATTACAGTCACTAAAACTGACTTCAGTGCTTCACACTTTAGTGAAAGACACATTGTAGGCTTATGTAATAGTGATTTCAGTGCCCCTAAAAATATGTAATGGTTTTAGATGAAATGCTTTTGGTCACAGGCCATAGTTTTGGTTGATCCATGTTGACCTGGGGCTAAAATATCACAATAGCAACACTTTTAGAGCAAATAAAGCATTCTATCTAAACAATGATTACAAACCTAAAACGAGATCCCTATATGATCTAAATCTGTATGTACAAGCTGGTCCTCTCAACTGTAAGTCTATTGATGTGTGGCAGACTACAGCACATAAAACATCAGTTTTATATAAAGTGGCACATTATTGGCTAACATGTACGAAAGCATGCATATATACAAATATAAGTCCCAGTATAGCAACAGTACAAATAATGTCATAATGTTTATTAGCAGAGCATGCAAAATATAATTTAGCTATTTATAAGTCAGAATACATGGATCTGATTTTCAGATATCAAAGAAATCATTCAAGGATTTTATTGGATTTTGTGTATAATTACATATTTAGACTATTGCTAGTGTCCAGTCTTATTCTGCACTAAATATATACATTTGTGCATGTTTTGCTGTTGTTGTTGTTGCTGCTTGCTTTTTCTACTAAACTATACAGTAGTTGTTCAGTTAGATTAGATATTTGCATGATTTCACAATTGTAATCATCATAATATCTATTAGTAGCTTTCTTCTAATCATTAATAAAAGGTTAATACTATTATTTCTTTGCTTTTATTAATGGTCAGTTACAGGAGTCTTAGAATATCTAGTCATATTTAAGATTCAGTTACATACATATGTATTCATTTATGTGTGTTTGTGTGTCGGAGGTGCATGTGATTATTATTAAATTATTTTACAATTAGTTCTCACAATTGAAGATAGAATAAAAGAATTCATATATATTAACTAGTCCTTGAATTTCATTTCTCAGCATCTTTTTACAAAACTATCATATTTATTATTTCTTTTAACTTACCATGAATATTTATCAATTACTAAATATTTCCAGATATTTCATTTCCATTTTAATTAAATAAAATTTGTGGTTTCAATACTTTATAAATCTAGTCCAGTCATGGAAAACACTGATGAGTTAATAATGATTATGAATTAATAAAGAATATTTGAAACGAAAGAAAAAATGATAGGAACTTGAGTTTCATTTTAAACGTTTAGGTCTCTATAGATGAGATGGTTAATAGTAAAGATAAATTGTAGAGATGGTGTGCAACAGATCTATTCATCCTAAAGAAACCTGTTATGTTCATCTTCATAAAAAAACTTTTATGTTACCTTCACAGAAAACTGTTAGGTTGTGTGGGAAGTAGCTTGCTTACGAACCACATGGCTCTGGGTTCAAACCCACTGCATGGCACCTTGGGCAAGTGTCTTCTACTATAGCCTTGGGCTGACCAAAGTCTTGTGAGTGGATTTGGTAGATGGAAACTAAAAGAAGCCCATCGTATATATGTATATGTATATATGTATGTGTGTGTGTATATGTTTGTGTGTCTGTGTTTGTCCCCCAACATCACTTGACAACTGATGCTGGTGTGTTTACATCCCCGTAACTTAGTGGTTTGGCAAAAGAGACGGATAGAATAAGTACTAGGCTTACAAAGAATAAGTCCTGGGGTCGATTTGCTCGACTAAAGGTGGTGCTCCAACATGGCCACAGTCAAATGACTGAAACAAGTAAAGGAGTAAAAGAATTAACAATTTTCAAGTGTCTTCTATTTGATGTTGCAATGCATGCCTTGCTATACATGTAACATTATGTCTTGCTTGGATGTTTAAGAAGGTCTTGTAGGTATTGAATCTGGCCCCGAAGAGACCTTCTGTCACACTCACATACTTTTGCTTGCCACTCACTTTTTGGAATCCTTTGACACCACATCCATCTCATATTCTATAGTTTCTGTATTGCAATAACAGTTAAGCTGACATGTAATAGAAACTCTGCATGAGTAGCTTGAGGCTACTGAGTAATAATTTGTTTATACTAGAAACGCAGCTAAAAGAGATCTGCAAGGTGTGTTTATTAAATAATTTCCTGTAAATATGAATATGGGGGAAGCACTTAGCAACTAAATCAAACCCTTACATAAACAAGTCCGTGCATTCAGGGAAAATGGAGTTATAAAAGCATATGACATTATGTACCAATTTTTCGTGGTAAGGTTAGGATCAGGAATATACCTAATCTTATCCTTAAAAACACTGGCTGACAGAGTCTTGTTGTAGTATGCCTTGTGATGTTGAAAATTTTATTCAAAGATAAGCAGAAGATTCTTTTGCTAACCCACTTGATTAGGTTCCTGAAATCTATGGCTACATGGCAGAAACCTATATTAATACATGTCATCCTCTTGTTCAATTTACAAATGGGTTTATAGGTACCAGTGTCTAAGTCTAATGTTACATACAGGAAATTACTTTCAGAATGGCATCTATTGTGACTTTGAGCTCAAGAGAAATAAGAGCATGGGTGAGATTTTTCCCTAAGTCTATGAAGTGTGCAACCTCTTAATTGGAACAAAGCATCATTTTTATAGAAGCCAAAGCTAGTTAAATGGAATTTCTTACTGTACAAGTCTAGAATAAACAGGCCTGTAAGGGCCACAAATATTAAATGCTGTCATCACTTTATCAAAGAGCATTCAAGATCAGTCTTCTTAACTGAGGTCAAAAACTAGTTGAAGACTAAAGTTTTCTTGGTGTACATGATGTCTATGTTCTTGTTGCAATTTTCATCACACCTTTATGCATGCATGTATGTATGTATGTATGTATGTATGTATGTATGTATGTATGTATCTATCTATCTATCTGTCTATACATATGTATACACATACTTATATACATATATACATACATATATATGTATATCTCCCACACACAGCCCCTCGTTCCCAATCACCGTTTGTTATCTCCCCCTTTCTTAGCTCTCCTGAAAAAAGAATTTCTAACTTCCGGTCAGTCATTGTTATGATCGGCCATTATTATGATTGACCGTTGACTGAACACTATTCAATTTTTTTTCTCCGTGTTTTTCTCCTTGTCTCCGTATTCTTTCTGTTGAAGAGCGTAGCTCGAAACGTCAAAGACTTTCCGTATTCCCGAGCGTCATACTAATATATCCTTTTGTTATTTACACCACCTGTCCTCGTCTGTTGTTATTATTTGTATATTCTCCCCTATATACATACATATACATACATGCATACATACATACATACATGCACACACACATATGTATATATATATATATATATATATATATATATATTAGAAGGTTTGGAGATGATGTACAGGCATTATATATTAGAAAAAATAAGGTACTCAGAGATCTGGATGGTTATACATTTACAGATTTTTAATAATATGTCACGTTTTTATAAATCATATATTAGTGCTTGCATCTACTCTAGTAGAATATTCAGAAGATTAATAAAAATCTCTAAATGTACAACCATATATATATCAAAGGATCAACAGTCCTTCCATAGCCATAAGCTCAAAAGGGCGGATGATTTCCCAGATTTCCTGACTGATCAGGACTGCCCTAGTAAAAGATCATAAATTTTTTCGTGGCTTCTGAATTTCTTTTGTGACTCTGCAACTTCTTTGGGCTGATGTACTATTTTATGAAAGTACTGTGAGATTTAGTATGATTTAATAGTATTTTTGGTAGCATAGGAGATGCTGGAGATGGAATATTAGTAGCAGTAGTCATTGGGGAAATTGATGAAAATGACCTGTTAGAAACATTAAGAGAGAAAATCACATGATCAACGAGTGTCTTTATAGGGGATGGAGAAGTTGGTGATATTAACCTATTGATAACATTATCATGATTAACAGATGTGCTTGAAGAAGCATATTTGGGAGTTATTTGTTGAATTGATGCTGAGCTTTTTCATCTTCTAATTCCATCCAGGCTTTTTTTCTATCTGCATGAATCAGCCACCATGCATCTGTGGAAAATTTTAATGCATTGTTCTTGTAATGAACCATTTTCTAATCTCATAAAAAAGGTTTACAGCTACTCATCATTGTCTGCCAAGTAATTTCTCAGCACGTAATTTCTTTATACCAGATGCACTATAATGGTTGAGAAAAGACCTTTAGCATAAATCACACATTTTAATTGATGGACTCTAACCTTTCAATGCAAGACTTGATTATTTACATAGCTCTTTCTGCTGCATCATTAGCTTTTATACTACAAGTAGGACTTCTAACTTTCTTGTAACCAATTTGAATTAATTTGACCTTTAGTTGAATGAATTCTGGTCCATTGGTACCAGCGAGATTGGAGAAGCAAATCTAGAAAAGATGGAAAACAGGCATTTTGTTATGTTTTCCAAGAATTAGTGGGAACAGAAAACAACTTCAATTCATGGCTGAATTAATAGCAATCAAGATATTCTCAACATTTTATACACCTTTTTTTCTCCATGTATTATCTTTCTTAAGATCCTGATTCAAGTTACATATGAGATCTAGCAAAATCTTAATTTTATCAAGAAAATATTTGTCTATCAAACACGAGTAGTTACTTTCTTCAGTGATCGCTGTACAACTACATGTACATGTCACAGAGAGTGTAAAGAAGTTTTGCAAAAGCTCTCTGTAATAAATAGCTTATTTTAAGAAAAGATAATGCCAATCTCTTCAATTATTTCAGAATGTATGAGGCAAACTGCTAATCTAAAGAATTGGTCTAAATCAGTTTTTTCAGCAAGCGAGTATAGAAGATGCATGTGTTGAAAAGATTTTTGATGTCTTCAACACTCTGAGAATCTAATGTGTATCATATTTCAATTTAGTAACAACATCAACATCACTGATTGTTTTCCAGACCTGTAAATAGTTTTGAGCTCATATTGCAATAATATGAGGATCCACCAAATGATTTACTGTGAAACTCACCTGGAGATATCAAGATACTTTGAAAAATGAATTGCAATGGCTGATGATCAGTATCCAGAGTGAAAGATTTTTCTCAAAGAAAATATTTCAATCTTTCAACACACCATACTTTCAATATTGTTAAAATTTACCTTTGAACTATCAAGTGTATGACCAATACATGCTTTGGACTTTCTATTTGGGACATTATTCTTACTACTGAAAATTCAGGAGTGTCACACATGTGAGTGAATGTTGCAAAAGTCAGGTCATACCCTAAATGTTCTTTTGTTATCTAAAAGACCTTTCCTTCCTTCTTCCTCTGAGTAAAACATCCCTTTTTGTTAAAAGAGTAGGCTCAATTTTGCTTGCAAATTTTGATATAAGCTGATGATAACTGTTTATCAACATCAAATATAACATGGTTCCTTCTTTCAAGTCAGAAACTCTAAACCATTGAATCTTATCTAACAGAATTTATGATAGTTTGATACTCTCTATTAAAATATCCATTCCTAGAATACTTAAACAAACATGATTATGGCCTTCATTTGAATTAATTGTTATTTCGTCCATTTCATTCATATGATTACTGCATTTTCTTGAATCTTTTATTCATCCTGGGTTGCTGCAAAGATGAATATATCATTCTGATAGATAATTACACCAACAATTCCCTTCATTATTACTTTCTGACAACGCTGGAAAATAGAGCTGCTCATTGGGAAACTAATATGATGTCTATTGATTAGACGGCATATTAGACACTGCTTGTACTTATTGCATGCAATCTCATGGTTTTTTTCATTCAAATCAATCTAGAAGTATGAATTCTTGAAATTAATTGAGAAAAACGATTTTGCAGTTTGCATATCAGTGAACATAGCTTCAAGATTGGTAGTTAGAAGAGAAAAAGTTTAAATTTTGACATTTAAATGTATTTTGTAATCAGTGCACATTCTTAATATACCATCTTTATTTTACATTCAAACAATTAGTAGTTTATGTTGAATCTTCATATGGACATAAAGTAATAATTTCTGTCTTTTTAGAGTTTGAAGTTCATTCTCAACATTGTTTATGTGTACTGGAACTGGGTGCACTGAATAAATTTCACTTTCAATTGTATTTGATTCTTAAATGTCCGCACTATATTATTCTATTGATGGTTAGTACTTAGAAACATAGTAACATTACATATGTTTCAGAATGTCTGCTCAGGTTAAATCGAAGTTACAAAGTCTATTAACCATAATAAAATGAAATGTTTTGTCTTTGACTTATGCCAAACCTCTCCCAGCTGAGGGGTCTTCATCTTGCAAGTTACTTGGTGACCCCACTGGTTTTGGTGCCATGTAAAACGCAACAGTGCTGGTGTCACAAACAAAATGCACCCAATAAAGTGGTTGGCATTTGGAAGGTCATCTATAGCTGTAGAAACCATTCCAAAGCTGACAATGGACCTTGGTGCAGCTCTCCAGCTTGCCTAGTTCCTGTCAAACCATCCAACCCATGCCAGCATGGAAGATGGACATTAGATGAAGATAATGATAATAACAATAATGACAACGAAACTATTTAGAACTCGTGTCTTTAATGTCAATATTATGGAAAATCTTATTCTGGTACCAGGGTTTTTGACTGAAAGAGCCAAATTATATTACTATTAAAACATTTCTACTTATATGAAAAACCTAGAAGAATGTAATTAACTGCAATTATTGCAATGTTTAAACTGGCTTCAGTCCTTGCTAGTAGTGTAACATAAGTCTTTATTAGATTCAAAAGCACTTGTCTGAGCACAATTTTACAAGCACTGACTCAGGCTGATTCTTTTTTATTACAGTGAATTTAAGAAAGGATTCATATGTTGAGACTTAGCAGGAATTTATTAGCTGGGCCTCCTTGCTTTCGCTTCAGGCTAAAGAATTTGAACCAGTCTTAGGATAATGTGTGATTCTTTACATTTAATTGTTTTCTTGACTGCATATCTTAAATCTTCAAATAGATAATTTTGAATTGTCTTAGGATATAGGATGTCTTTTATTTTCATATTTTCAATTATGTCACACAATACAAAGAATTTTTATCTTAGCTAATTTATTCTCAGTATCATCGTTGAGCAATCTTGTGTTAATTTGTATTTGCTACGAAGTATCTTCTACTTCAGAGTTATCAAGATTTAAGTGTTTATTAGATTATGTCTTATAATTGTCAACTGATAAGTAGAGTTGCAAATTATTTATTGTTATGTTTAGAATAATTAAATAAGTGTACAATTGTGAAGAAGTTCAAGTCTTCCAGCATCTGTTATGACTGTGGTTCACCAATGTTAACCAAGCAGCACACCAAAAAATTAAACTTGAAATGGAAATGGTAAGCAAGTTTCATTCATGCCCCACAATTATTGTGCAAGCATACACATTAATAATAGAATAAACAATTATTTAGAAGACTGTAAACATAACAATATTTATGGCATCACTCTTTATTTTACTCTGTGAAATGGACTTCTGCATCTCTCTTATATATTTATCTACACATATTTACACACACTGACTTATACACTGATTATACAGATACATGCACATATATAAATAATTTCATAAACAATCTGTCATACATACACTGATATATACATAAATAATATATCTATTTGTATAGCAACTCAAACTGGCACCCATATGAATTTACATGAGCAAAAATATTCCCATTCACTTATACAAACTTATTAAAACTTGCAAGCATGGACTCACAATTGCATATATCACATACACACAAACACACGCAAATACACAGACATAGAAACTTTTATAGAGATTTATATATAACTTATTATTGGGATTGAAATGTAAATACGGCATTGACAAATCAATGCTACATCTTGCTATAATTCATGACTTATTACTTCATAAATATATTTGTGAGGTTATATAAGGTTCTTTTATTCATTATAAAATCTCTGGCATTCTGTGAGTTGTATATCATTTCTCCTTTTATTATGGCAACACTGTTTCTTAATGGTTTGCTGTTAATCTCTTTAAATTTTCGTATTTTTCCTCCTTCTTCAACAGAAATACATCTAAGGAATAATTCATCTCAAAACTTCAGTTTAAAATTAATCTTGAGACCAGTTAATACAATAAAAGAAAAGAAAAGAAAAATCATATTGTTCTTAAATACCCAGCACATTTGTGCATAGTGAACATTGTAACATAGTGGTAAATAACCCTTTTTCTGTCACATAAGTTTTATTCCCAGTTAAGCAATTTCCCTTCAGTTACACTTCATGCATGTATGGAATACTGCTGTCTTGTCAGAGAAGGTTCTTGCAGTCTTATTTCTCTGAACTCATGATGACTTCCACAAAAGGTGCTTTCTTCGACGGTGACCAGATGATGCCCTAAAGGTTATGTGATGATTTTAATTCATTTTGTAATCATGTCTGGAATTGAAATTTACCTGTTTTATTGCACATGTATATTTTCAATTCATTTTCATTTAGAAAAACAGTTTACTGTGTGAGGTGGTTGGCATTAAGAAGGGTATCAAATTTGGGTCAGCTGAATCATATGGCACTGTTCTTGTTTTGAGATGCTCAAAATGTTTAATTCCTACAAATATTCACCTGATAGAAACAATTTCTTTTCTATGATGCAACACTTCTGTTCATCAATAAAAAACACAGCTGAAACAGCCATAGTGAACCACAATCTCTCTGTTGTTATTTACATGAGTCAAGCAATCTGACTCAGTAGGCTCCTTTGATGTAGTGATGAGGGGCTACAATCGCGCTGATGTATGTGACCTCATCAGGTTGTATATACTCACTGACCTTAAGAATAAGTTTCCCTCTGTCCTCTTTAGTCACTACAGAGATGACACCCTTACCATTTCTTGAGGAATCAACGGGCACACCCTAAGTAGGCTTAGGAAAGATCTAATTCACACCCTTGGCTCTATGGTGTGTATAAATCCTGAGGGATTTATACACATTTACTTGCAGAGAAAACATGTGAGGTTAGCCCCAGCAAGGAAGTCACTGTAGTTTGTAACAGGTCTTTGTACATGGTTTCTCTGGTGGCTCACTAGACCTGCATGAGACACACATACATACATACATACATACATACATACATACATACATACATACATACATACATACATACATACATGCATACATACATACATTTGAATGACTCAAATGATTAGAAGACTACAGTTCCAAGTCAGAACTGGAACTGTGAAATCTGTAAAACTTTCCAGACATTTATTATCTAAGTATATATGAACATGTCTAGATATGCAAGTATATGCATTAGAAGACCCACATAAAACAAAACATACAAATTTGCATGTATACATACATATAAAAATACCCTGTTGTTGATGTTGAAATTCCAATGAAGGAGCCTTGGATCTAGGTTAGAAACTGGCTCTTTCTCTATTAGCAAGAAATCTCGAAATAAATTGAATAATGCCTCACATACATATACATGCATGAGTATTTCATTGTATATATATATGCATGTATATGTGTGTTTGTGTGTGTAAAACAGAGAGATGAAAGAAGAAATAGAATAGCGTTAATGAAATGCACTATTGACAATGCAATATTGATAGAAAGAGAAAACAGAAATTGAATCTAAAAATGGTTACTGATGACCCATGTTACAAAGGTCAAACAGCCCTTTATAGTAGACCCACATGCCCTAAAACTCATCCAAAAAATAAACAGTTGAAATTTACTCGAAGGGTTATAAATCTCATAAACAACTAATGTTCATCTGATTGATAGAATTGTGTTAATGACTTTGTAGTAGAAATGCACTAGGATTGTTGATATCTCACAAAACATTTGAAAACTCAATATAAAATTCTTGTATTTTTCTTAAATGACTGAAAGGGCATTTGTATTATGTAAACAGAATATGGTATTTACAGAAAGGTGTTGTTTCCTTCATACTGTCTCTCTGATGTAAATAAAAGAAAATACCTTTAAAGAAGAATTGAAGCTCATTCTTTGGAATTCACCTCCATAGTGACATTTTAACATTCAGCATTAAATGGAAATAGCATGTTTGTGCATGAGTGTATGTGTGTGCGTGCGTGTGTGCAAATGTGCATGTATATGCATACATGCGTGCTTGTGTGTGCCTGTGCATGTCTGTCTGTGCAAGCATGTGCATGGGTTTGTGCATGTATGTGTGTGTGTGCAAGTGTGTGAGTGCATTTATGCATGTGTTTGTGTGTATATACATGTGTTTGAGGCTTCTGATGAATTTTCTCATTGGCAATAAACTATCAACAACTTCCAGTTAGAATCAACAGACATAACTATTTTGTTATTCCAGTGTTTTGGAAATGTATGAACATCTAGATTTTCATTCTTAGGCAATGTCTGCTAAATTATTTTCTAGCTCTTCCTCTAGGGAATTTGTGTGAAATTCTTCATCATCATTCCTTCTTATACTCAAGTTCAACTAGCTCACTGCAATGTAATCAACATCATCATCCTTTAGCATCCACTTTTCCATAATTTTATGAATCAAACAGAGTTTATTTGAGGCAGATATTCCTCTGCCAGATGCCCTTCCTGTTGTCAGCTCTCCCCTGCTTCCAAGCAATATATTTCCCTATGAGCACATATGTTCTTGCAGAATATTGGAAAATAAATGACACTATAACTTCTAACAACTAACCAGCTGTCACATGCTGTGAAAACAAGGAGACACAAACATACACACAGACACACACACTCACATACATGCATATAAACAAAAGTATATATAAGTTTAAGTTTCTGTCTGTAAAAATCCACTCACAAGCAAGGCTTCCTGGTCAACCTTGTGCAATTGCTAAAAGTGCAACCCAGTGAGACTGAACCTGGTACTATGTGGCTAAGAAGCAAACTTCTTACCACACAGCCATGCCTGCATGTACAGAATATAAAATGAATAAGTTTAGTGTCACATGGTATCACAATTAGAAACCAAATAGCTTTCTTTGGCTTTGAATCCAGAATAAGAACTGCTTATTCAATTTTTGTATTTTTTTCTGTATTATTTTTTTTTGTATCATTAATTTTTGTATTATTAACCAGTGTATGTGTGTGTGTGTGCGCACTTTTGCATGTACGTGTGTGTGTGTGTGGTTCTTATTAGTAGTAGTTTAAATTTTCACTGTATCAAATAAACCCTTTAGGTATTAAAAATGGCTTGTTATCATTTTATTGTCATACTGATTAACCTTATCATACTAATTTATCAGGAAAATGAAGATAACAGAAGAGAGAAAGAGAGATAGAGATGAAGCAGGGAGAAGTTATGAAACTGTAAGTTTAACTGAATTAAAACTGATAGCATGAAGAAATTATCATGCATATTAAAGTGCTGAGGCCAGGATAAATGCAACAATTTTTTGCTTTAATGTGTTACTAATTAGGCATTTTAATGCATACATTCATACACACATATCCATTTATCTGTCTGTCTGTCTGCCTGCCTGCCTGTGTGTCTGTTCATCTATACATCTTGCTAGCTAGTTACCTATCATTTTTTGATAAAATAATGTACCAGTTAAGTATTGAGATCAATAGTAACAATTGAACTTCTCCCCTCAAAAATTGATGTGCATATGCCTAAATTAATTAACCATTATTTGTGAAAGCATAACAGTCTTCACAAAAATGAACTCATCTGTACAATTACGATTATAAATTGATTCTTATAATTAGATCTTACCTGTAATCTATGATGTTTGGAGAGAGTCATTATTGCATGAGGAGTATCAGAAAGTTAAGTATTCAAGAATACTTAAATACTTAACCTATAGAAAAGAAATATTACCTATAACCTTTCAGGACCTATTAGATAGGGAAGGAAAAAGAAACTGTAAGAAACTGTAAGAAAGGATTGTTCATGATGTTTAATATACATTTTTGGTGGGAGAGAAACCTCAATAGAGATACCAAGAGGAGCAAAAGTAAAGGGCTGTTTAAATAGATGGTGCAATAAAACTTTAACATCCAACATATATTTCTATTCTCATACTTCGCTTTATACTTCCTGTAGCTCTCTATTTCTAAAATAACCCCTTACATAATGAAATCTACTATTTTCTTCTATAGAAACTCTCTCACATTGTCTCTGATGATGGGATATCCTTTATATCCATGAAACAGGTGTAAGACTACGTTTCTCTTTATAAATGTCCTAGAAATATCACGCTACATTGGCCTTGTTATATCATTTTATTTAATATGAATATATATAAATATATATATATATATATATATATATATATATATATATATATATATATATATATATATATATATATATATATATATATATATGATCAAATAATGTTAGGGGATAAATGCACCATGGAATCTGTGTTAGACTAACCAAGAAATAAATTATTAGATTCAGTTGATAAAAGTGTGTATCTTGACAGATGCAAAGCCATGAACAGAAAATTTCCGTGGGAGATTTGCAAGTGATAATAAAGTTCTCTTAGTTTGAGACCATAATATATATGTAATAGCATCGACCCAATGCATTACTGGCAGTTGTTCTACCAATTATAGAAGGATGACAGGGAGGTGGTAAAACAAAACAAAGAGGGAACTATAAGTAGAATAATAAGCATTCTAGCACTTGTTTAATTATAACCGCATAATTAAAATGATAAGAACAATGAAGATTTAATATTCATTATTGTTTACTTTTTACATTAGATATAATTCATTTGTTTATATTATCTTTGTTTACTTTAGTTCCTCTTCTTTTTTAAAAGAAATTGTAAAAAAACAAAAGAGTAGAAAATAACTTGAAGCTAGTAGTTCCAGTATGATAGAAAGTTTAACTTGAATTGAGTTCTTCACAAAAGAAAAAGTAAAAGCAGTGATGAAAGAAAGGGAACTGTAAAACAACAGTAACTAAAGAAATGATCCAATTCACAGATTTCATTCAACAGGAAATTGGCCATGCAACAAAAGGAAATTAAGATTAATTGATTTGTCTGGTGGGGGTTTGGAATGTTCTATTGACTATTGACTATTGCGTTTCTATGTATGACAACAAACATATATACTCTTACAGTGTACTCACACAAAAATGCATACATACACACATACATGCATATGTATATACCATGCATATATATATATATATATATATATATATATATATATACATATGTGTGTGTGTCATAATAATAATAAACACAGAAGTAAAACAAAATAATAATTTAAAGAGGAGACTCTCAACTAAGCAATATATAAATTTAGACAACCTAAACATGTGATGGAAAAGCAGGAAAATTAATGCACTATCTAAAAACAACCATCTTACAGAGTGCATCTACTGGGTGCATTTTGCAGTAGCCCTAGTATCACTGAGATTTCCTTGTTCCTCATGAAATCAAAGATTCCTCTCAGTTCCAAATTGTATCCATTTTTTCCGCAAATGGATACAATTTAGATACAAAGAGGGTCAAATGTAAATGCATATAATGAACCTTAGAATTCATTCAAATTATCATTTTACCATTTTCTTCTAACACACATTTTATGTTCATGCAAGTAGAGAAATCACCAGCATTTCATAAATTGATTTACATTAGCATATTTTAAATACGTATCTGTATATAAAGTATGTGTATACACAACCACACAAGTATTTATATAAGATGAAAATGCACTTAAACTCCTTTCCTTTTATTTTCTTTTTCCAAAATAGTTATGTTAGCATGAATTGATGCTAATATAAATATTGCTATTTAGATGCAATTTTGTATTTCTTAATAAATACACTTTCTTTATTCTTCTGTTTTTGATCAGTAATATTGTCAGTCAATTCATGCAATGACAAAATTTGATATTTTGGAATTTATTTGCTGCACATAAACCCAAATGTTCAATACACAAGAATTTTCTGAGTGCTAGCAAATACTACGAGGGGGTGATGGAAAGGTCCTGGCTTTGGGTAAAAAAAAATACCCTAGGATCAGTTAATTAGGATTTTATTGAACATATTCTCCTCTCAGATTCACACACTTATTGCAGTGGTCCTTCAATTTTTATAAGCCCTGTAAAAGAACCCAGAAGTTTGAGCCTCCAAGCAGGCCTTTAATGATACCCTTAACGCCAGGGACTTTCAGTACACCCTTGTATCTATGGGGCATTTGCCAATACTCAATTTCCTCTTTTTTGACAATATACAGATATTCTTTCTTTCAAAACTAATTTTGTTTGTTCCATGTATTTTTTTGTTAAATCCATTATATTGTCTTTTGCATTCTATTAAATTTTAGCTAAGATTGCCCTTTTCATTCTTAGATCTATCCTAAATAATGGTACTCTATGCTGAAAATAATTGTGTATTTTGTAGTATTGGGATTGTGTGTTTATCATTGTCCACTTTTGATGCCCACATTGGTTGGATAAAATTTAATTTGGCAGTTTTCTATGTCCAGATGCCCTTCCTTTCACCGAATTTCATCTGTTTCCAAGTAAGGTAATATATTCCCAAGACCAGACATACTTTATGGAAGACTGGAAAGGGACACCGCTGTATGGTGGTAAGATTCATTTAACACTATTGGACATTGTCAAGACAAGGAAACACAAAATCACACAACTCCCACCACTATCACCACACACACATACATTCATACATATACACTAGCACACACATAGATACACACATAAACACACTCCAACATGCATTCACACACATACACATATACGTACATGCACACACATGCATACACACACCCATACATGCACACACATACATACACAAACTTATTAATGCAAACATGCACACAAATACACACACATATGATGAGTTACATTCAGTTGCCATCTACCAAATCCACTCTCAGAACTTTAGTTAGCCCAGGGCTATAGTAGAAAACATTTCCCCAAGGTGTCACACAGGGGTACTGAACTCAGAAATATGTTGTTGGAAAGCAAATTCCATAGCCACACCACCATACCTGCACCTGTTGACATCTAAAATATAGCTTTTGAAATTATCTTAGATGTATTTAATTCTTCACAATCCCAAAATATCTATTGCTTTAACACATTCTATTTCATTATCAATTAATGTTGCTAGTACTGTCTTGCAGATAATGTTTTCATTAATTCTTTAATATTTTCTTTAATTCTTATCCAGAATTTTTAAAAGGAATGCAAATGTGCAGATTCTTCATTCTAAAATAAGTAGCATATTTGTTCTTTATATTTTGAATATTTT